>NC_066891.1:6495826-6628326 GCF_022985175.1 Labeo rohita | reverse complement strand
ACATTCACGTTCAGCTAACTTCCCTCTGTTTGGGCCTGTGGACTTGGCATACCTCATTAGCTCGCAAAATGAGGGTTTTCAGCACTAAAAACAACAGCATTGTTTTAGGAGGCCAATACTTTTATGAGGTCATGCCAATTAAAATGAAATGGCCCATATAAAAACAAACTTCTTTTTGAAAGGTGATTTTAAAAGAATTAAGAGTAATTTAGACCACAAATGGAAATTATCAACCTTAAAAATGTGCTTTGTAACATTCAAATTACTCAAAGACTTTTATTTAGGTCAATGTTAAAATATATTTAGTATAACTCCTTAAAGTAACAGCTTGCTTTATTTAAATGTTTGTTTAGACAAAATTTCTCTATTATACTTTAGTAAACGAATAACTGTGATAATTCCTTTTTGGCTGGCATTAACTTAATTCACAGTGTTTAATTAAATTTTACCAGGTCAGATGTGTCTCTTCTCACCTCCAAACAGTTTAAAAAGTAACTACTTCCAGAAAGAAAAACTAACATGTCGAAGGTGTGAAACACTCTCTGTGGATTCCCTTCATGCTTTTGTTAACAGATCTTATTGACACCTGACTATTGGCCATTCTAATGACATGTTCAAGCCTTTTGTCTGCTCAGCAGTATGTGATGAGCGCTAAATGAAGTCACACCTCTGCCCATTGTCATTATCAACTCATTAGGACACACATACTGCGCTCAATGGATGATCCTCCCATTTGCAAAGAATTGCATTTGGGTAAAACACAGATAGTTTAATTTTCAGTTTTGGAGTACCTAGACAGACTAGTCTGGTTTTGTCTTGACATGTTCAACATTTATATTTCCTCACTAGTAGAAACTCTACTAGTGGTTCTTCTTTTACATTACCAAAATCTTATTCTTTGTCTAAATATCCATTAAATAAATTAAAATGATAAATTTACCATTTACCATACACTGATGTGATTATATTACTTTTTATTTACCATGCAGTTGTATGGTTATTTTATTTAATTTTAGCAGCCACTTTAGATTATGTCTTGTAGTAAAACCAAGTTTTATGCCATTACATTTATTGTTTATTTATTCATTTTTTTAAATTAATAATTTGTTTTATATATTTATGAGTATATTTAATTTTCCATGCATTTGTACAGTTGTTTTTATTATTTTCTAACTGCTATTTTAGGGTATGTCTTATGGTCGAATTGTGTGCTTGCTTATGTATTTCATTTAGTTATTTATTTGCCATTTTTGAGTATGTCTTAGTAAAAACACATTTTATGCACTTACATTTATTATTTATTAATTCATTTTTAATTAATTAATATGTTTTTTTTTCATTTATGAATATATATAATTTGTACAGTTTTTTTTTTATAATGTTTTATTTTTTTAATTGCTATTTTAGGGTATGTCTTATGGTCAAATTTTGTGCTTGCTTATGTATTTCATTTAGTTATTTATTTGCCATTTATTGATTATGTCAGTAAAACCAAGTTTTGTGCATATTTATTTATTTATGACTTTATTTATAATTTAATTTTTAAGTATTATTATCATTATTACATTAACTGCTATTTTTGGGTAAATCTTCTGGCCAAAGAAGATGCTTGTGCTTATTTATGTATTTTTTTAAAATTTATTTATTTACTTTTTTTAAACCATTTTTGAGAATGTCATTGTAAAACCAGGTTTTGTGCATAGTAATTTTTTTTTATTATTATTATTATTTTATTTTTATTTATTTATTTATTTATTTATTTATTTTACTGCTATTGTAGGGTATACATGTCTTAAAGCCAAATTTTGTGCTTATTTATTTATTTATTTATTTGCTTTTTTATTTACAATATATGTGTATTTTTAACAGCCAATTTTGAGAAATTAAATACATTTCTATTTATTTATTGTCCATATAATTAATTGTGACATATGAAAATAATTTTTCAGCACACCTCCATATTTTCTCTGATGTTATGGAGGATTCCAGCTGACCTTGATGTCTAAAAGTAACACTAAGCTGGTAAGTACTGAGACCTTTTTCTCTGATCCTGCTGTTGTTGATTTGTATTGATTAATCTGGTTGATCTGTTTGGTTAACCACAACACAAACCTTGAGGATTTTGACACGAAGAGTTCCAGTAGAGTGAAACAAAATTGAATTCGGCTCTCAGGAGAAATCTCGGCTCATGCCGATCTTGATTTCTTTGCTTTCTCTATGGTGAAGGACTGGAAAAGCTCATCTCTTATCTGAAGTATGTCACTCTACTATCTCACACTGTTCTCCTCTCGGCAAATGACTGACATCCCATGAGCAAACAGTCTTAACTGGACCTGTCAGAACATGAGTACACCTGTATTGTGTGCGAGAAGAGAGGAAAGAGAGGAGAAAGCAGAGTGTGTGAGGAACACAATAATCACAGCCCTGAGCTGCTTATCTCCAGAGATGCAGCATAAGCTTTGCTCTTTGCTCTCCGTTTTGACCATTGTGCTACTTGAGTAAATTTGCTCTTGGCCCGAGGGGATCTGAACCCCACCCTGCTTCCAAACTTATCTGTCCGTCTGTCAGCCCTTCAAATGTCTCACACCTTCACACAACCTCACCATACAAAATCTTAATAAACATTTCCAAAGGTGATGAGCCTTTGGAAGAGATCAAGTTAACACCTTGATCCCTACTGAAATAATCCTTAAAATGCCACTAAACTTAATTCCAAGACTCTATCAAAGTTTTAGGAAACAATGCATGCCAGCATTGTTTACTAGATAACAGATTAAAGAGTGAGTTTCAACAAAAAACTTGTATTTCCAATGTCAGAGAGCCTGCACCCCCTGCTATCGGGTTGTTTGCTGTGCTTTTCTTTCCAAGGCATTGGTATGTATGTTTAGGAATTCTAATCTTATCTGAGTATCTCCCTACATTAACATCTGTTATGCTGCAATTACCATATACATTAGTCGACACCTGTTTCGCTTAAACCTATTTAATTACGCCAATTGTACTGGTTTGTTGTGGGCAAAAACAAAGTCATCCCCTTTTAAAAGAGGTTTGATGTTCGCTCACAATAAAGCCAAATAATTCATAGTTCAGGGTCGTTCGGAACCGAAAGAAAAAAAATCATTTGCAACCGTGCGGAAACGATTTACATAGTGCATATAAAAAAAAATAAAAATAAAAGTTGACTAGTTTATTTAATTAGATACATAAATCCGAGATTATTATTTTAAATCTAATATGTGTAAAAGGTTATTTGATTTAAATAAGACGTCAAATTCGCACTGACTAGCCTAAACATTTTTTTTATAGTAACGTTAACAAAACGTTAACGTTACTTAACAATGCTTATTAAAACATTAAAAACATGTTGCTAAATTCTAATGTTTTTAATGAAAACTCAACTACGTTTTCATACCAAAGAATCAACGTGCAACCCATGTGTTAAATTGTTTGTTTTTTTGTTTTTTTTTAACTTGCAATAAATCTAATGTCAAATCAAAGAAACTAAAGTTTTCAAATCGGTGTTAATTAAAACAGCGACAAGGTATTTTCTTACTGTTTCAAACGCCCCAGACACACATTGCACCGTGTTGCTAATCAAATTCTGATAATGGCTTGTCATGTCGTGTCTTGTATCGGTTTGCTCAGACAAAAAGATGAAACAGCCTCAGCAAGATGGAAAAAAGTTTATTCTGAGCCGTTAATGTGCGACATTTGAAGGTGTTCCGATGGCTTTCAATCGTTTCTCTCGGCTGAGCTTCATTCATTTCAAGTGTTGCATGCAATCAAGATTAAATAAAGCATATAAAACAAAACCAAAATATATTACATATAAATTAAATGTTTAAATATTTTCTAAAAAAAAAAAAAACATTAAAAAAGCAATAAATGAGAACAATAAAATGGCCTACCAATAAAATATTTGATTGTTGGCTTCAAATCATCAAGACTTTAAAAAGTTTAAATAGGCCTAATATTTATCCTATAAATTAGAACAGATGTTCTACATGAAGCCTTTTTTTCCATAGTTTTAATAATTGTATTAAAGTATTTCAGATCGATGTACGAATCAAACATCAATTCCATTTAGGAGCATCTCCAAAAAATGGCAATTTCAAATGGAGCCCTACTATTTTCCACTCTTCAGTACGGATAAGCGTGAGATAAGCATCATGAGTTTAAAGACTTTTAGAGGCCGTTAAAAGGAACAACCGAAATTCTCCTTTGAAGGGATTTAGCCCCAGTGAAAGCCTTTGGATCACAGCTGTCAATCAAACGCCGTGGCACCGCCCACTGGTGCGGCTCCGCCTATAAAGAGCGCCCGTGAACTCGAGGGAGTGTCATTCAAACACCAGAGCTCAGGGAGTAAGGATGCCTGCTTCACCAACGGGGTTTGGAAACTTCTTCATGGACAGAAACATCAACATGCCCGCTGGATATCAATTATTGGGCTGCCCATCTGGAATGCAACAGCCACCGCCACATCTTGTGGGCATGGCTGGGGTTCCTTTACCTTTCTCAGGAATACCGGGGTACAGTTTCATCCCTTATCCTCATCCGGGACACATGGCACACATTGTAAGTATTATGAATTATTTGTTTGTTACATAAATATAAATGCAATTTTATGCAAGTGCATTGTAAATAGGACTTTGAGATTTGATTTTGTACGTATTGTAATGAATACTTAAAAAAGTATATTTTCCATATTCTAAAACGCTCTCTTGCTTACTTTCAGAGCAATTCTTATGACCTCAAAGCTGCATCACCGTATCACCAAGCTCTCCTCGGACGTGGAGGACCCTATTACACTCCTTACCGTCCCATGCCGGCTGATGACCCGAGTAGGGTCACCAAAGTGGCCACCAGAGAGAGCACCAGCGCTTTGAAGGCCTGGCTGAGCGAGCACCTGAAGAACCCATATCCCACCAAAGGCGAGAAGATCATGCTGGCCATCGTCACCAAGATGAGCCTCACGCAGGTGTCGACGTGGTTTGCAAACGCTCGGCGCCGCCTGAAGAAGGAGAACCGGGTCAGTTGGGCCTCTAAAGGAAAGTCCGACGAGGAGGACGAGGAAGAAGAGGCTGAGAGTGAAGAGGAGGAATCTTTGAGGAAAGTCACGGAGGATGAAGATGAAATCGATCCTCAAACAGTTGATGAGGAGGAGGATGATGTCGCGGTGTCAAAGTCGGTCGAGGACCGTTTAGCAGAAGGACTTGAGCAGCAAAAAGAAAGTGACAAGTCTGACACGTCGTGTGAGACCAGAAAAGAAGTGTGTAAACAAAACGTCGAAGTCCAGAAACCTAAAATCTGGTCTCTCGCGGAAACCGCGACCTCTGATATTGTAAAGAAACCCAGCGAACTGAAACATCACAGTCCAGACTTTGGCAAGTGGTGGGCTGGATGGCCTTCAAGAGACTCATACTCACCTGTAAACCTCTCCACACATGACCTTCTCAAACAAAGTCAATGAAACTGTTCATCCAAGACACCACAGACTGAATTTTGCACTTTGAAAACCATTGGGAACGTTTTGTTGTGGACGTTTGCATACAAGATTTAATCCAATGCCTGGTTTAAAAACCAAAGGATGCGTGTTGTGTAAATATTGTACATTTTATTTTGTTTAAATTATAAATGCATTTACCTGCTGACTTATTTTTGCTAAAATAAAACGTTGAAAAATGTAAACGTTTTGGTCCTGGTCAATTGTAATGATTTTAAAGTTATTTAAATGCAAGTTGCATTGTTTTGGTTTCAGTTACACTACTACTTTCAGTTTCTAGTTGTAATGCTATAGTTTCTCGAAGTCCTAAAGACCCATTAATTAAAGAAATAGTCACGAAAAGCTTCCCATTTCAGTGAAATTAACCCGCGCAAGTGTTCCTACCCGCAATAAGATTTTTTTAAAATGGGCACAACAGCAAAATAATTAAACGGACCACTGTTTAACAAATAGGAACATTATTAAATGTAATAATCGAAATAAAAAACATATAATAATAACAGGCCAATATATAGGTCGTTATGCTGTTTAAGCAAACTGTACAGGCCTACTGGCTTTAGATGCGGTTTATCCAATCAAAACTGGAACAAAACTAAACTTATAAAATACATAAAGCTTCATAGGTAATCAAATTTGTCAATAATTGGATTAAATAAATCTTTCTATTGGAATATTGGCTATTTAACAAAGCGTTCTAACGCATCTCTTCCTATCAGAGAACTCAGTTTTATAGTCACACATTTATCCATGATCACTCTCTGAAACCTTAAAAAGTACGTGTTCACAATTGAACTTTTATAAACGATATTTGACGTCGTCCGAGAATAATTCTCCGATTTTGGAGGCAGATCAAGACGCGTTCAAAGCGTTTTACTTCAAGGATGGATTTAGGCTTCATGTTATCAGTGAGGACACTACTATTAAGGGATTTGCATATCTGGCTCTGATCTGTTAAAACAATTCAAAGCAGCGCGGATTAAGGACATGAATTGTTCCGTCTTAAAGGGTGATAATTAAGATTATTCTCCTGTTTAGTCACGACTTGACAGACGAAAAGAGCCAGAGGCTTCTACCTTTACCCCCACTTAGTGCTTAAATGTAGGTGCTAGGGGATCAAACATGAACAAAGTGAGAAAATAAATGGTATACTGACAGAAAAAGTCAAGTGCAAGAAGTTAAACCTAAAAGTAATAAAAGTCAACTTGAAGTGTATAGAATAGGCCTACTGTATAGCATAAAAAAAAAACAAGTCCACAAGTTTAAATCAATAAATAGGCTAAAAACAAAAAGTCTAAAAGTAGTAGTAGTAAAATGAATAAATGTGGTACTTACAATTCAATATAAAATAAAAGAAAGTTCAAAAAGTAAAATAAAATAAATGGTACTTGCAATTAAAATTTTCTGTGCATATGTCACCGACAATACAACTTTTTATTGCTGCTGGGAGAACTTGCATCAGAAAATGATCAAAACACTCAAATGTCAAGTAAAATGATCCATCAAGGAATGATGCATCACAAATCTTGCCTCCTTTGCTTTCTTTTATAAATCTCTCTGACACAAACACGCCAATGGGATTAGGCCTTGGGACAATATTCTGTTTTTGCGGCCTCCCCTCTGCAGAGGGAATGATAAAAGGAAAACTCTTCCTTGCCAATCACCATGGCCTCCATGTAAATTCAAAGGCCTGTGGCCTGTTAATCCAAGGATAATGAGAAAACCCCTGGGTACAAAAAAGGAGCACCTCCCACCCGCCCCCCGAGCACATATTCACAGCTAACACACCACTGGGCACAACAATCTCCTCCATGCCCCCCTTTCAGTGGCCCAAATGATGTGTAATCCCAGTCTAAACATGACAGGCAAAAGGCTGTGATATTGAGATAAGGATTGAGGCGTTGAACAATGGCGTGAGATACAATGCCTAAATCGGCCATCAATGGGCTTCCCGATTCAAGCATATGGTCATACGCTTTGGATACTACAGCCTTATTTATAGTTCAACAAGCTACTTGTATGTGTTTGTTTAGCTATATACAAAAATTAGACTTGTAGGACTCAAAAATCTACACACCAATACATTTTTTTCTTTTTCTAAAAAATAAAGAGATTTCAGGAAATTATTGGGAAATGTGATTTTACTGTAAGTCAAAACTGAGATAGAATGGTTATGCCAAAATACATCAAATATGGAAATGGCAACCTCTTGTGGACAGTCAGAGTATCCCACAATGTATGAGTAATTCATTTGTCAATAGTTTTTTTGTGGACATTTCACACCTCAACACAGCACAGCAGTGAGTGAGTATCTTACAGTGGAAGATGAGTAAATACTTATGGAGATTTAAGATTGTTTTAATATGTACTGAAAATCATGTTTTTTTTTAAACATGTAACGTGAGTTTTTTCCCCACTAAACTCAAAATAAAACAGAACAATCCCAATGAACAATAACAATTGATGTACAATGAAACTATTTACACTTCAAAATGCAATGGAACACGGATATCACAACATTTAAACTACCAGTCAAATGTTTTTGGGCAGTAAGATTTTTTTTTTTTTTTTTCTCTTTTGTTAGAAAAAGCAGTAATATTGTGAAATATTTTTACTATTTAAAATAACTGTTTTCTATTTGAATATATTTTAAAATGTAATTTATTCCTGTGATCAAAGCTAAATTTTCAGCATCATTACTCCAGTGTCAGTGTCACATGATTCTTCAGAAATCATTCTAATATGCTGATTTGCTGTTCAAGAACATTTATTATTATCAATATTTAAATAACTTTTGTAACATTATACACGCTTGGAGTGTGTGTGTTCGCGTGTGTGTGGGGTTATAGAAATTAATACTTTTATTTAGCAAGGATGCTTTAAATTGATCAAAAGTGATAATTACAACATTTATAATGTTACAAAAGATTTCAGATAAATGCCGTTCTTCTGAACTTTCTATTCATCAAAAAAAAAAAAAAAACAAACAAACAAAAAAAAACTAAAAAAATTCTACTACTACTAATAATACATGTTTTTTGAGCCGCAAATCAAAATATTAGAATGATTTCTGATGCATCAATTTACTGGAGTAATGATGCTAAAAATTCAGCTTTAAAATGACAGGAATAAATTACATTTTAAAATATATTCTAATAGAAAACAAATAGTAAAAAATGTATGTTTTGCTGTACTTTGAATCAAATAAATGCAGGCTTGATGAGCAGAAGAGACTTGTTTAAAAAAACAAAAAATCTTAGTGTCCAAAAACGTTTGACTGGCATTGTAAGTTTAACTTTTGTTCTAATAGCAAATAAATGTACAAAGGCAAAACATTAAAAAACAATACACGATTTTGTGAACAAAACATTAATGATTCTATTTACATTTATACATCCAAGTTAAACATTTAATGTTCTAAGAATGTTTTTTCTGTCATTACGATTAGGTGAAAATGCCAATTACTGAACATTCAGTGAATGTTTAAACTTGTTCAAATTTTTAAAATGCACAATCATTATGTAACACATGACCTGTGTAACCCACAAAGTATCCTAAATATAAAGTACCATTCTTTAAAATTTGGATGGATGCATGTGCGTTCATTTAGTGCAGCCTTTCTACATCACACTGGTGTTGTGAGACTACAGCTGATGTGAGGAAAATCTCCTCAGGAGCTTTCCAAGTGCTTTACTTCTTCCTCGCTCTTTTAGAATAAGACAGCATTAGTGTCAGTAAAATGAGTGCATGGAGGCATGCAAGCTCATAAAGTCTCCCTCGCTAAATATCATTTTGGGAATGAATAATGAGCTCACAGCAGCATTTTGTAACAATGACAGCATACATTTGTGTATGTTTAAAAACACAAAGCTCATGCTGTGGAGCTGATGTTTCAGTCATTATATAGAACACTTTTATGATTGTCTACAATACATACATGTTTGAGGACATTCAGAGTAAGCACTGCTTTATCATGTAATGCTCTATGTTGACAGATGTAACGTGATGGAGCACAGCTATTTGTGTATAGTCTACAAAGATGAATTTGTTTCAGGATGTGAACTGACAGACTCTTTGCCATGCTCTTGTTGTACAGGGTGTCCATTGTCAGTCATGTTACTCGGTGTAGGGCTCACAGGTGTGCTGTCATCATAGTCCTCCTCAGGCTGTTGTTGTCTTAATGGATGGTGTGCTTTCTCAACATCTGTGTCTTCATGCAATCTTCTTATACCTAAGCCTGTTATCTTTTCAGCTTGTTTGGGGAGCTAAAAACAAAAGAATGATTATTATTAATCTTAACACATGAAAATGACTATTTCACAGAAAGACAGTGTTGTTTTTACATTATGTTGCATGTAGACATTTACCTCTGTCCACCATTTATATCCTAGAAAAAATTAGGAGAGAAAAATTATTAATAAACTCTTATGATTAATCAAAGCTATAATGTGATATATCTTAAAAGGATAGTTCACTTAAAAAGTTTTCAAGTTCCAAACCTTTGTGTTTCTTTCTTCTATGGAACATGGAACCAAACAGTTGACGGTTCCCATTGACTTTCATAGTATGGAGAAAAATACTATGGAAGTCAGTGAGGACCAGAAAGAGTTTTTTTTTTATTCAGTTGAAGAAATTCATACAGGTTTGGAACAACTTTTTTGAACTTTTATTTTTGTGTGGACTATTCTTTTAGGAATCATATTGTAGATAAATGTAGTAATTTATTAGTACTTTTTACGATGCAAACTGCTACAGCTCCAAGTATGATGATGAACACAGCTGCAACTATCCCTCCAATGAGAAATCTGTGAGCAGGTGTACCATCCACTGAAATGTGACAAAGAAAAAACACAATAAACTCAGATGTCAATCTACTACATGTCTAACAGCGTTGCTAATCAAATCATTACCACTGACAGCATTGTAAAACATTTTATTTTGAATTGCAATGCACACACGTCACAGTCTTGTTTTAAATAAGCATGGTTTTCTGATTCTGGTGAAGTGATCACACCAGTTCAGGCATACAGGAACTGGACTCCACCCACACTTCTCTAAAGTTTCACTACTGTACTTTCAACGCCCACATGGACTTTTTTAGGAACTAACAAATTAACAGCAGTGTCAGTTCTATTCACAATTAAACAGTCGTATCGATTTTAGATAAAGGCTGGTGTCACTAAAAACAAGATCACATTTTAGAGAATACTCACAGCAGATCCGGTCTGAGGTTGAACTGCCAGGGGCATTTTTATCATATCCGTAATCACATCTAGACACAGGAAAAAAACAAAACAAAACAAAAAAAAACAAATTTAAACAGACAGTAAATAAAACAAATATTTATTATTTATTTTGTGACATAAGACCATAAATCTGACGGTCAAATTAAAATAATAAACAAAAAAAATACTGTTCAAGAGGTTGGTAAGAATTTTTATTGTTTTTGAAAGAAGTTTCTGATGCTCACCAAGGCTGCATTTGTTTGATCAAAAATACGATAATGACAGTAATATTGTGAAATATTATTACAATTTGAAATAGCTGATTGCTATTTGAATATATTTTAAAATGTCATTTATTCCTGTGATGCAAAGCTGAATTTTTATCATCATTAATCCAGTCTTCAGTGTGGAAATAAGTTTTTGCTGCTTAATATTTGTGGAAACCATTTTTTCAGGATTCTTTAAAGAGACAGTTCACCCAAAAATGAAATTACCCCATGATTTACTCACCATCCTAAGTGTATTTGTAAGTGTATCTCAAGCCATCCTAGGTGTATATAACTTTCTTCTTTTAGACTAATACAATCAAAGTTATATTAAATGTCCTGGCTATTTCAAGCTTTATAATGGCAGTGAATGGGTGTTGAGATTTTGAAGCCCAAAAGTGCATCCACCCATCATAAAAATCGCTCCACACGACTCCACGGGTTAATAAAGGCCTTCTGAAGTGAAACAATGTGTTTGTGTAAGAAAAATATCCATATTTACAATTTTAAATGTTCTTGTCACATCGATTCACTTCAGAACATCTTTATCAAGGCCATGTGGAACATTTTTTTTTAATGATGGATGTATGCACTTTATTGGACTTCAATATCTTAACTGCCATTATAAAGCTTGGAAGAGACAAGAATTTTTTTTTTTTTAAATAACGCAGATTTTATTCGTCTGAAAGGAGAACGTAATATGCATCTGGCTTAAGGGTGAGTTATTTTTTGAGTAAACTATCCCTTTAATGAATAGAAAGTAAAAAACAGCATTGGTCTAAAACAAATCTTTTATAACATTACAAATGTCTGACACTTTTGGTCAATTTAATGCATCCTTGCTGAAAAAGTATTAATTAAACAGAATACCAATAATACTAATAAAACTAATTAAAACTAATAAAAATTATACTTTGATAATAATAATTATTACAAAAGTATACTATTAAAAAATAATAATATTAAAAAAAAATCATAGTCATCCCAAACTTTTAAACCATATTGCATGTTTTGTTTGGGACAGTTTCAAATGATTTCAGTCATTTAATTTAAACTTAATCAACCTGACTTATTTACATTACACCTGTATAAGTAATCCTAAAGGGTTAAATAAGGTAGAAATAAACATCCAATGCATGCATGTTACTGTGTAGATTAATCTCCAAATAACACTAGCATATGACAACAGCACTGGCATAAAAAAAGGACACAAAAGATTTTTCATACATTGTCCATGTCTGGCAAGTGTCCGCTGAATCATGGGTGGAGAATGTTCCATTTTTACATGCCTCACACACAGTATCACTAACCGGTGAACCTGCGAAAAAAATACAGAGAAATGAGGATTGAACCATATTTCATTTAAAAAATATATTTTACTATAAAACCTCTAAATCACTTCAGAAATAATGGTCTAGACTCTAAGGGACATGACATTATTACTGTACGGAGATACAGTTCAGGACAAAATTAAAATAAACCAGTGGTTTTGTACATACATACTAACTTCAAACAAACCTTTTTTGATGACTCTCTGTCCTGGCTTGCAAACTGTGTGTTTTCTACAAACGTCACAGTCGTCATCGTTCATACAGTAGTATCCATCTTCACACTGACATTTGATTTTTTCGGTCGTACTGGGATTAAAATGTGGTTTAAAATGTAAATCTGAATTAAACACAAAAGCAAGAGAAAAAACAGTAAGCTTCAGAGACCTTAAATTATCTCCTGAGAACAAGTTACTAAAACAAGTGTCCAAAATCATTGATACATTTATCTAAACTATATATACATTTTTTTTCTTCTAATATTTCAGCAGTAATACTTTAACATGTGAAAACTCACTGGTATCACAGCTGGGCTGGCGTTCACATTTGGTTTTGCTTGTGTAGTCGTCCTGATATTCTCCATCTTTGCAGTCCTGACAGCGCGGGTCCTCGCAGTTATCGTCCACCAGCATCCTCTTACCTGTGACATACTCACAGTAACTACCTGCTCTGACTGGACTCATATATTAAGAGTCGAATATTAAAAGAGGACTAAGATTAAGCAAAACATGATAGTATTGATGGGTTTATTTCAAGGTAACATGTGAAACAATATCAGCTAGTTAAAGTAGGGCCTGGACAATTAAAACAAAATGGTACTGTAGCTGAGAAGACTATATCTGCATAAGGGAAGTAGACTATGTGATGATACTTCCTCTAACCTATGCCAATTTTCTATTGCGTCACATTGAATTACAGTTTGTCCACATACCTGGTCCACACTTCTTACAGCATTTAACATCCTTCATATAATGTGTTTTCAATTCACAGCATGACACAAGGTATAACAATGTGACCTGTCAAAGATAAATGCATAAGGAACATTATGAATACATTGTGCTGTGCTTAAAATCCTTTACCTAATTTGTGTTTTGTTTCAGTTAGCATAGGTTTTGTATTACTTTTAATAGTACTTTTTTACCTTTTACTAAGAATTTTAATGTATTTAAAGAAGTCTCTTTTGCTCACCAAGCCTGCGTTTATTTGATCCAAAGTCCAGCAAAAAGAGAAAAGTCGTAAAATATTTTTACTGTTTAAAATTACTATTTTCTATTTGAATATATTTTAATTGTAGTTTATTACTGTGATTTCAAAGCTGAATTTTTAGCATCATTACTACAGTCACATGATCCTTCAGAAATCATTCCAATATGCTGATTTGCTGCTCAAAAAACATGAATTATTATTATGTCGAAAACTGCTAAGTATAATTTTTTCAGGTTTCTTTGATGAATAGACAGTTCAGAAGAACAGCATTTATCTGAAATAGAATTTTTTTGTAACATTATAAATGTCTTTACCATCACTTTTGATCAATTTAAAGCATCCTTGCTAAATAAAAGTATTAATTTCTATAATCCCCCCTGGCTCCAAGCTTTTGAATGGTATAGTGTATAATGTTACAAAAGCTTTTTATTTCAGATAAATGCTGATTTTTAGATCTTTCTATTCATCAAAAAATCCTGAAAAATGCATACAACTGTTTTAAATATTGATAATAGTAATAATAATAACAATAAATGTTTTTGAACAGCAAATCAGCATATTAGAATGATTTCTGAAGGATCGTGTGACACTGAAGAAAGAGTAATGATGCTGAAAATGTAGCTTTGATCACAGGAATAAATTACATTTTCAAATATATATAAAAAGAAAGCAATTATTTTAAATAGTAAAAATATTTCACAATATTACACCTTTTTGACAAAACGATTGAATCCAATATTTGGTAATATTACAGCATAATGACACATTCAAGCATTCAAGTTTTTTTTCTGGTTTGGTCATTTTTGCCTGGGATCAATTTTAACAAAGTGGGAAACAAAATCCCCAAAGAAATACAAAAGTTATAGATTTTGGAAAGTTGTTATACACCGTGTGAGCAAATTCAGTGTTAGTGTTAGTCCAATGCGACAACATTAACTAGTATTTTCGGGGAAAATAAAATCCTCTATGGGTCGAAATGACCCGAACACAACATAAGGGTTAAGGCCTTGTGACGTCAACATATCAGCGCCCATAAAGGAGGACGTGGTCCACTCCACAAAGAATAAAACTGCTTTTTCTACTATACTAATATGTTTAATAATATGACTAATGGGTTTCTTTTTTTTTAAATGTCTAAACATCATTATTAGCACATGTACGTTAAAATCCTTTTATAAGCAGTTATCATAAAATTAGCTATTAATGATCAACGCTGTATTGAAATGGTAAGTATATTTTTGACCAATTTAAGTGCACATGGGGTTCTTTAGACCCCCAAACAGAACATAGGGAAATCTTGAAACCGAAACGACGTACACAGCCGAAACGGAAAGTCCCTGAGATCCCCACCCAAAAGGACTGTTTTTTTTTTTTAACACAGAAGACTGCAAACCTTACACTAATGCATTAAATATCTATTTTACAACAGACAATGCAAATGTTTTCATGTCACTTGCACACAGACACTTCAAATTCTTCTCCAAAACATACGCAATCAAATCGAAAGTGAAAGTAACGAGTCATTCTTTCAGTAACAACGACGAAGATCTAAACGTTCTACATGCTTCACATGACAAATATTTTAAATGAACTGATTCATTGTTACATTGAATATAAACAATTTAAAACAGCCACCATGAACATTCATGCACAGGAAACATTTCCGCGCCAAGCGTTACTCAAGCGTTAAGCAAATCACTTACCAGCAAACAAAGAATGAAAACTGTTTTCATGATGATATTATCTGTAGAAACGGATCCTTGTAACCGATTGTTAACGCCTCACAAACACATAAGACACTGCAGGCTGCAGATACTTAAACTGACGCTTGGCAGAATCGTGAGGGGATTTCTTCCTGCAGACACGCCCACATGTGACATGTGACCATTTCCCATTTCCTCATGCAATTCCAAGAAGTGAGAGTAGAAATTCTACAGAGGTATTAATGTTACCGATAGGTTAAGTCATGATAAAACCGGTAAAGTTTTGACACGTAATTATCTAAATTGATTAAAGAATTAATTCGCGTTTTAGAGGGATTCTTTGAGGCATCCGGAAAATTGAGTTGAATAATCGTTAATATTGTAGCGCCCAGATTTTATAATAGTTGAAATCGATGTTTTATTTTGCACCAGTATGAATCATTATAAAAGGCCCAGGTTATATCATGGAATAGGTTTATCTGTCAGTCTAAATCCATGACAAGTGTTACTCAACCAGACAGAACTTCCCAGCTTGACTTTCACTTCCTACAGACCATAAACTCTAGCCTATTACTATTTAGTCACGCCACCACTGACACAACGCTTGCTTCTTACATGGAAGTGACATTTATTAATGTATTTACATACCTGGTTTAATGTCACCTTAGTATCGTCATAAGCAAAACAAAAATCATACAGTTGAGGTCAAAAATTTACATACACCTTTCAGAATCTGCAAATTGTTAATTATTTTACCAAAATAAGAGAGATTATACAAAATGCATGTTATTTTTTTATTTAGTGCTGACCCGAATAAGATATTTTGCATAAAAGATATTTACATATAGTCCACAAGAGAAAATATTTTTTTTTGTTTTTTGTTTAGCAATAGTCCCTTGTTTGTCCTGAACAGTTAAACTGCCCACTATTCTTCAGAAAAATCCTTCAGGTTCAACCAGTTCTGTGGTTTTTCAGCATTTTTGTCTATTTGAACTCTATCCAACTATGACTGTATGGTTTTGAGATCCATCTTCTCACACTGAGGACAACTAAGGTAATCTTTGTGTTTGTTTGTTTGTTTTTTGGTGATAGTTGTTCATGAGTTCCTCGTTTGTCCTAAACAGTTAAACTTCCCGCTGTTTTTCAGAAAAATCCTTCAGGTCCCACCAATTCTTTCGTTTTTCAGCATTTCTGTGTTTCGGAACCCTTTCCAACAATGACTGTATGATTTTGAGATCCATCGTATGCAACTATTACAGAAGGTTCAAACACTCACTGATGCTTCAGAGAGAAACACAATGCATTAAAAGCTGGGGATGAAAACTTTTGAACAGAATGAAAGTGTACATTTTTCTTATTTTGCCTAAATATCGTTTTTTTTTTGGTTCACTTAGTACTGCCCTTCAGAATCTACAGAAGATACTTACATGTTTTCCAGAAGACAAAATAAGTTCAAATTCAAAATGCATTGTGTTTCCTTCTGAAGCATCAGTGAGCGTTTGAACCTTCTGTAATAGTTGCATATCACGGATCTCAAAATCGTACAGTCATTGCTGGAAAGGGTTCCAATACACAGAAATGCTGAAAAACTAAATTTGTGGGACTGAAGAAAAGCGGGCAGTTTAACAGGACAAACAAGGAACTCATGAACAATTATCACAAACAAACAAACAAACAAAAAAACAGATGTGGATCATTCAGGGAGTGAAGTGTATGTAACCTTTTGAACAGTGGGCCATTTTCATAAATTCAAATATTATTTTCTCGTGTACTATATGTGAACACCTTTTATGTGAAATATCTTATTCAGGTCAGTACTAAAAAAAACAACATGCAGTTTGTATGATCCCTCCTATTTTGGTAAAATAATTAACTTTTTTCAGATTCTTCATAGTGTGTGTAAACGTATGACCTCAACTGTAGTTCAGCTGTATTTAATGAATGGACTGTGTGACTAAAACAGATAAATGCTGTGCACTAAGACATGCCATTGCTTGTAATCATTTAGTGTTGGTCTCAGTGCAGTGACACCAACACCAAATGAATGAACAATAGCCATGTGTGAAAGACAAGAAAGTAATATCAAAACACAGCTCATGAAACAAAATGTTGATACAACGCCAGCATGATTTGGCACATTTCGCCACAGTGAGAAAAGAAGAGCAAAACATTATGTAGCATCGGTTTTACAGCCACAGGTGAATCCCGTCCCTGCTAAAGGGTTCTCCCCTATAAAAAAAAAAAAAAAAAATCCCATATCTGGATTCAACAAACAGCAGGAGGAAATCCCCATGTTACAAGGAAGTTGTTTTGGAATATACATGCCTGAGTAGATTTAGGGACATACCGTGAAAAAAAGAAGAAATACTCTGAAATCAGTGATCTAATCCGGCAGATCCCAGCACAATGACGTCTGAATTTAGGAACTTCAAACTGAAATTTTTCATAACATAGGGCTGATCGTCTCACTTCCTCACAAGGTAGACAGTCTGAGAATTATTTGAGGCATGGCATACTGTAATTAAACGTTCTACTGAAAAACCCTTTAGTCCCATGAGGAATAGTTCAGAGAATACGGACGTCACATTTTCTATGTCAGTTTTCAAAAAAATGGCTTTTCTCTTTCAAGACACTGCTCAGTCTATGGCACTTGTTGCATAAAACTTGCCTACAAATTACAATACAGTCTGTATGCATTCAAAGTGCAATAATTGACCAGTATGCAAAAGATAAATGACAAATTCAGCAAAAACATCAGTAAAAATACATCTGTAGAGAGGGAACTTCAATAGTTTACACTAATCTCTTGACTAGTGGCAAATGAAATAGGATGTAAACACTTCCTTTTCTCAGTCTGTCACTTTTTTACTCATAGGCTATTTTAAGTAGGTGAAAATTGACAGCGACACATTAATATGTTTGGGGGTTTTTAGAGTTCTTAGAATTAGAATACAATCTTTAAACGTTGTTTAACTCTTAATGTTGTTATTAAATGCTTAAACGTGTATTCAAAAGGAAATTAATTTGTGAAATTAAACTACTAATTTGTCCCCCCAAATTATGTGTCAGTTTTATAGCTAAAATATGAAGGGGAGGTCTAATAGTTCATAATCAAAAATCATCATTAGATTTTTGCATTTTCACAAATGTCCACAATGCCAGAATGATTGTCTGGGCATTCAGTGTTGTGGCCTTTGCTTTCGCTCTGCAGCCATTTTTGCAACGCCCTAGGCAGATATTTCCCAGTATAGTACAAATCCAATCTATTTGAACAGGGAAAGACAGAAATCTCAGAAGGTAGATAGCGTGTTATCCTTAATTAACAAATTTCAACAACAATATTGTAAATTCTATCACATTTACCCCCCTTTATATCACTAAAAAACAGTAGATTTCCGGTTGGCCATTTTAATGCGCATGTGCTTTCCAGCGGAAACAAGCAGGTGATCGGTAAGACGATCTGCAATTTTAACTCTAACTTTAAAAGTACGTTACTAAAGCAAGTTACCTACCATTATTATAATTATTACTGTGAGTATCTGAAGTACATGTTGTAAGCATGGTTGTTATGGTCGCCAGGGCTTCGCTACAAACATTTAACGTTAAGTTGAAGTGCGTATGCTTCTCTAAATGTGTTGTGGGTAAGTCACATACCACTTTCGTGTTCACAATACTAATATACATCTATTTATACTATACTTTAACAGCGTCATAGTGATTTGTTTGTGTCTGCTGTTCGCCATACTGTTAAATTGTGTTACTCCCAGTGGTCTTTCAGACACATTTGGAAATCCGTGCGGGTCAAATTTGAGAGAGTATAACGTTACAACCATCTGTGCATTAAGACAACAGCAGTGTAATAATACATAGCCATAAAAAATGCTTTAAATGAGAACTTTTTTTTATAGTCACGTAGGCCTCATTTAAGAATGACCTTAAATATGCATGCCATATGGCTCTTTATCACACAAACACAGTTTTTTACTCTTTTTAGATGTCTGAAAACCTCAGTCTAACTTAGTTTAGTCTTTTTGCCTTTTCAGCACTTGATGGATAAAGCAATGTATGTTTTGGTCTCGTTAAGTTCAGTGAAGAAAGACTAATATTCCTCAATGTATTAAGATAATTTATTTCTTTAATCATCTTGTTTCATTTGAAAGTAAGAATATGTGGGTAACAAATTACAAAAAGGTGTAATTTGTTGACATGATGTATTAACTAACATAAACAATGAACAATACATTTAGTACACTATTTATTAATCTTTGTTAATGTTAGTTAATACAGTTGTTTATTGTATGTTCATGTTAGTTTACAGTGTTAACAAACACTACTTGTGATTTTAATAAGCTAATGCACGAGTAAATGCTGAAATTAATATTAGCTAAGATTAATAAATGTTGTAGAAGTATTCATTCTTAGTTCATGTGAACTAATATATTTTACTAATGTTAACTAATGAACCTTATTGTACAGTGTTACCAGTATGTGTTACAGGTGAAACTTTGCCCTCTTGTGCTCGTTTCCAGTATTGCATATTAAAAAACATTTCCTGCAAACCACAAACTCCGCAATGCCCAAAACATTGCAAAAATAATGCAATATTCTTGAGATCACATCTGATGTGCATCTGTTTTTTTTAATTCTTGCACCAATTTATTGCTTGAATATTGAAGTTATAGACCATAAATGACTATTACACACATTAGAGCACCAAAAGTGAATTGTTATTTCAGTTTATGCACCAATTTCTTGCTTGATTATTGAAATTATGGACCAGAAATGACTATTAGCGCACACTGGAGCACCAAAAGTAATTTTTTGATGAAAAAACAGTTGATTGTTGACCAGTTAAACTGCAGAAAGTGAGAGGGAAGTTAATGTATTGAAACCTGACAAAAAATGTCCAGGTTCATTTCACCCCAAAGCCTAAAGGAAAATAAGAAATTACACTTTTCTTAAAGAAAATTACAAAATTACAAAATGTATGTTTTTATTTATTAATCTGATTACTTTAGGATTATTATTTTTTTTATAACTTGTTGAGATTCACTCAGTTTTCCATGTTGAAAAAAAAATGTAATAGCATTTTCTACAGGGTCATTGTTATTGTTTCCAGACAGAGCATTTATTGAAAATGACTGCAGTACTGTAGCATTTGCAAAGGTTTGAGAAAAAGGTTAAGCAGTGTGTAGTTCCTTCAGTTGCCGCAGAGCTGATGCAAGGTGAACTTTGCCCTCTTGCTGAGTGTTACGCGTGACCTCGCTGACCTTATGCGGACTCAGATTCAGATCAAAGATGAGGCTGTAGTTTTGTATCAGGCGTTTGGCTTGGTCTCTATCCACATAACCTAAAACAGTGTTGAAAATATACTTTCATTGTACATTATCATGGTTTTCCTAGGAGTCCCAGTGTTGTGCTTCAGACAGGCTGTAGGATGGTTTTATACCTGTGTTTTTGGTGTCACACATCTGTAAGGCCATCTCCATCTTCTGGAACCTCTGAAACCATGTTTCTCTTTGTTCTGCATTCACATCGCTCCTGTCGCTCACTGATTCCAGGTCAGTACTGGACACTGACGCATCCCAGATCTCTGCCTGAGAGAATCGTGTTTAAAAACATCCATCAAAATGTGTTTTTCTATTTTCTGAAAATATTCTGAGTAGTTTTGACAGGCTCATTGATAGACCTGAACACTTTGCTGTTTCTCTTCTTGTATAGCTTTCTGCATGAACTGCAGCAAGTCATCATAGTGCACCTGCAGAGCAGCATGTTGAGTAAAATGCACTGAACATGATCAAACATAAAATCATTTCACATTAAAAAAATAAAAAATGCCAAACTTTAGGATCAGAATCAAAAAGAGCTTTACTGCCAAATATGCTTACACACACTTTATTGAAAATAATTCCCACAGAAAACCATATATGCGTCAAAACACTCTAACTACAATTTGAAGGAGTATAAACTGACCTTTTAATGTTTACATTTAATGTAGAGAATCAGTAAATGTATGGAAATGTGTGTCATGTTTATATAAAAGCAGTTAAAAATAGTTTTTAAAAAATGAAAAAATCACGCAAATCTCAAAATCTTAAGAAAAAAAGTTATATTTTGCAAAAGCAAAATCTAATTTATTTCTTTAATCAAGTAAGAATATATGGGTAACAAGTTACAATAAGGTGTAATTTGTTGACATGATTAATGTATTAACTAACATGAATGAACAATGAACAATACATTCAGTACACTATTTATTAATCTTTGTTAATAAACTTTGTACATACTTTGTATGTTCATGTTAGTTCACTGTGTTAGCAAACCCTGCTTTTGATTTTAATAGGCTAATGCATGAGTAAATGCTGAAATTAACATTAACTGAGATTAATAAATGTAGAAGTATTGTTCATTCTTAGTTCATGTGAACTGAGGTATTTAACTACTGTCAACTAATGAACTCTATTGTAAAGTGTTACCAGTATGTTACAGGTGAAACTTTGCCCTCTTGTGCTCATTTCCAGTATTGCATATTAAAAGCATTTCTATCTATCTAGTTATCTAGCTATCTATCTGTCTATCTGTATGTCTCAAAAAGAAAATAAATCTATTTTGATACCAGTATTCTTAATTGTCATGAAATAATTAAAAAAAAATGGAAAACCAGGTAAATCTAAAAAAAACAAACATTTGTTTCATCTCAAAAACTTAAGAAAATGAAATTATATTTTGCAAAAGGAAAATGAAATGTGTGTTTTACTCCACATGAAAATAATGTCACAATGACAATTTAAATTAAAAAATGGAAATTTGTATGTTTTATCTAAAAAAAAAAAACAAACAAAAAAAAATGTAAAGAGTAGAGCTGAAAGTATATTTTGCAGAAATAATTTTAAATCTATTTTCAGTACCAATATGCTTAATTGTCATGAAAATATCACAACGATAAATAAATACATGAATAAATAAATAAATAGTTTCTAAGAAATGTAAAACCGGGTAAGTCTCATAAAAACATAAAATTGATATTTCATCTCAAAATCTAAAGAAGAAGAAATTAAATTTTACAACAAGAAAATCCAATTTATTTTTTTTACTTTACATGAAAATAATGTCACAATGATTAAATGAAAAGAAATGAAATGAAGCAAACAAACAAATAAAAAAATAATTTTTACAAAATGGAAATTTATGTTTCAACTCATGTAAAGAAAATTAAGAGCAGAATTTATATTTTGCAGAAATAAATTTAAATCTATTTTTAATCCCAATATGCTTAATTGTCATGAAAATATCACAATGATAAATAAATAAATAAAAAAACTGGTTTATAAACAAAGTTTAATAATTAAAACAGTCAGTGGTGTATAGTGTCATATGAAACTAGTATATGAAAAGAGAACAGTTAATTATTTCAGCATGTTTAGATTTCTTATTTAATTTATTAGATTTAATAGATTTCTTATTTAATAATTCTTATTTGTTATTTTTGCTGAACGCATATACCACTGAAATTGTATCATGGTTCAAATAATATTATTTGCTGTAATTCCCATAGGTTCTGTTTGATAAATGATCTCAAAGTACCTGCTCTGGGTCGGTGGCGTCACTGAAGGTTTTGAACATACAGGCCAGTGTGGTGAGCTTCAGAGGGAGTTTCAGTTTGAGGAAGAGATATGTCAGTTCTGACTGACGGATGTTTCCTGATCGGGTCGGATCGAGTGATGTCACTTCCTCCTCGATGGTCTGGAATGTTTGTGGTTCCAAATCCTGCAGTTCCTCTGAGATGGATGAGAGGAGGCAGAACTCTGGACTGGATTTAATCCACTCCTCTGTCTTGACATGTGGAGTGAAGTTTTAGAGAATTTATTTTTTATATAGTATGCACTACTATTCAGAAGTTTGGGGGCAGCATGATTTTTTTTTTTTTTTTTTTAAAGAAATTAATACTTTCATTCAACAAGCATGTGACAGTAAATATATTTATAATGCTACGAAAAGATTTCTGTTTCAAATAAATGCTTTCTGTTCATCAAAGAATCCTGAAAATACATCACAGTTTCCACAAAAATATTAGGCAACTGTTTTCATCATTTGGTGATAATAAGAAATGTTTGTTGATCAGCAAATTAGAATAATTTCGAGGGATCATGTGACACTAAAGACTGGAGTAATGGTGCTGAAAAATCAGCTTTGCATCACATTAATAAATTAGTTACTTAATAGTAATATTATTTCACAATATTGCAGTTTTTACTGGATTCTAAAGCCAATAAATGCAGCTTTGGTGAGCATAAGAGGCTTTAAAAACATTCCAGCCTTAAACTTTTAAACAGTAGTGTATATATACTTACAGGTTAAACAAAAAACAGCATGCACATTATAGTATCTTACCTGTTCCTCCATAATATGGAGATTTTGCATGATTTGTTTTGTGTAACCAATGTTGGTTGTAGACTTCAGATGTATGTAGGACCGTGATCGATCCCCACATGGTGCCGTCACACACTGTCTGTCCGGAACCTGGATCATTACCAAACAATTAGCATCTTCTGCACGAGCTTCATTCTATATAGCACATTTATTGCTTCTAGTAAACAATGAAAAGTGGATTTCAGAAGCCTTAACAGCATTATTATTTTGATAGGTAAGAACCAGGTTTCAGTACTATGGACAGTGCAGTCATTTGACCTCAAAAGTCATCAGTTGGCTAATGCAGTCACACATCGCTAAAATAAACACAAGTCAATGGTTGCAAAATTACTGTAAGATTGCGAGTTGGATGTTATGTTGAACGTTCGATGTAGTTAATGCTGTAGTTGAGTTTTACCTGTCTGAGGGCATGTAGCAGGTTTTCTGTTTGCTCATCTGGTCTTGTATGCTCCAGGTCATAAGAAGGTGATTTTCTGCTTAAATCTCTGTCCATGACTCTGTTAGGTGGACTGCGTCTGTCCTCCGAGCAGTTTGTTACCTCAAGATGATCTGTAGGACTATATACATAATATTAAATGTATTTGTGTTATTGTTAATATTAAATATATAATGTTGAATATAATGGCAATGGTAAATGGCATTTTATTTTATTTTTATATTTTGCATAAGCTTATTTTACATTTTATTTCCTGGTATTTTTTCTATCATTTTTTTTTTCTTTTATCATTTCATTTTCTTTTTGCTGTTTTTGTTTATTTTATATTTTTACCATTTTTTTAAATTTTGAATATTTTGCAGAATATTATATTATTATTATTACTGCTATTTTAGCTCATTTTAGATTTTATTTCATGGCATTTTATTATTTTTTTGCCTGACTATATAAGTAAATGGGTTTTAAAAGTCTAAAACTGGTCTTGTAGCTAACTAAATGGGAATGTTAATGGCTTATTTGTTTGTTTGTTTTTAAGTTTCATTTTGCTCTACACCATTTGTGCTGTGAACAAACAAACAATAAATACATTTTATTTCATTTTTTCCTGCACCAATTGTGCTGTGGACAATAATAAGTAATAAAAAACAATATATATTTTAAAGTAATATTTAAATTTTACCTAAGTTCTAATTTAAGAATTATAAATTAAAAATAAATAAATTCTACATCATTTAAAAGTATATTTGTATTGTTTTTTTAATACATTTTCACCTGTGTATAGTTTTACATTTACATTTTTTTTAATAATAAAGCTAAAAAAAGTAAGTAATATTTAAATTTGACCTAAGCTCTAATTTAAGAATTATAAATAAAAAATAAATAAATTCTACATCATTTAAAAATATATTTAGATTTTTTTTTATGTACGTTTTCACCTGTGTATAATTTTACATTTACATTTTTTTATATAATAAAGCTAAAAAAAATTACCTTTCTGTCCTGTCAGCAAAATACTTAATTTGTTTCCCACCAACAATCTTCACCACCAGCTGTGGCCTGATGGTCTTCCCTGTGGTTTTCCATCCATCCATGATGTGAGAAGCTCCTACAGAGAAGATAATGAGAAACAAATGAGTGATTGTTTAAATACACACATGGATATATTGGGCATGAAAAGCAATTTCACATTTAACAATGAATGCGTCTGCATTAGATGACAAGATATCAAACCTCAGAACTGACTGACTTAAAGATTATAAATCTATAATTTAATGTTGTAAATCACATTGGTGTTTGAATGCTGAAAGGAAGCAAAAGAAAATATTTACTTACCTACTATCACTGAATCTTCGATTTTTGTTTCTTTCAGGTCTATAAAACAGCTCTCTTCAACAGACCAGCACCCTTTTCCTGAGGTGATATGTGTCTGACATACAAGAATGGGTGAGGTTAGGAGCAGCAATATCCACAAATAAGAACATAGCCTGTTCTCTCTAGGGTTCTCTGGACTCGAGGGGTATAATCTCAACTGTGCCATGGTTACCTGAATGGCTCAACCTCTCCACCACAGCCACTTCCAGTACATACACAGATAAGAGTGATTTATTACAGTCCGCTTCTAAAAGAAAGTCATTCTGTCTGACTAAATGATAAGGTAGGTAAATGGGGTTTTAAAAGCCTAAAAATGGTCTTCTACCTTACTGGATGCCAATGGTAAATGTTTTTTTTTTTTTTTATTTTTGTTGTTTTCTTTATTGTTATTTTGTTTATTTTATATTTTAATTCATAATAATAATTAATTTATATTTTGCATAAGCTTATTTTATATTTTGTGGTATTTTTATTTTATTTTATTGCTAATAATTATTTTATAAAATATATTATTATAAAATATTATTTTATTTTATTTTATTTTTGCCTGACCGATATAATGATAACGCAAGTAAATGGGTTTTAAAAGCCTAAAACTAAAAAACTTTTTAAAACAAAACAAAAACTAAAACTGGTCTTCTAGCTGGCTAATTAATTGCGTTTATTGATTTGATTGATTATCCTCCAATAATAATAATAATAATAATTATGAATTTATATTTTGCATAAGCTTATTTTATATTTTATGGTATTTCTTTTATTTTATTTTATTGTTTTGACTACAATAATAACATAAGTAAATCGGTTTTAAAAGTATAAAACTGGTGTTCTAGCTAATTAATAAATTGCATTGACTGGTGGATTGATTGTCCTGCAGTAAAAATAATCATAATAAAATAATAATAATTGTTGTTGTTGTTGTTGTTGTTGTTATCATTGTTGTTTTAATATTAAGATTTTGCAAAATCTTATTTTATTTGATTGATTGTATATAATAATAATAATAATAATATTATTAATAATAATACATATATATTTTGCATAAGCTTATTTTACATTTTGTTTTTTATGTTCTAATTTAATTTTTTATTATTTTATTTTTTTGCCAGAATATACAGTAAGTAAATGGGTCTAAAAAGCCTAACACTGGTCTTGCTGCTAACTAAATGGGAATAGTTAGTGGCATTTGTATTAATTAATTCATTAATTAAATTATTTATTTATTGATATATTTAATGTTTTTAATCTTATCTTATTTTGTCCTGCACCATTTGTGCTGCAGACAAACAAACAAACAATAAAAACTTTTTAATAATATGTATATTTTATAAACTCTAAATTAAAAAATAGCAAATAATTGGTAGTTTACCATTATTATATATTGTCTGCCAATATGCTAACTCTAGTTAACAATTTCAATGCAAGAATTAAAGTTTTGTTTTTTTTTTTGAAGTACTTTCAAAATATCAAATCATTCAGTCGTTTATGTTGATTCAGTTGTTTGGGTGTCCAGGCTGGTGATTTAAACTGCCACCGCAAGGGGGCCACCTCACACAGGAAGTAGATCTTTCATTCTTAATCTTTCAAGTGAGCGCTGACAGTACTTTCAGGTCAAGATGACATTAGTAATCAACAGTACATTGCTCATACTCTAGGATTTATTTCTTGTTATTCAGTTCCATAGCAGATAAAATCTTCCAGGCAGTGTTCCCACAATGCTGATCCTATCAGATCCGTACTGTCAGGGTGTTTATTTGATGGCAGTGAAGCCGCTAATAGAATCTGTTTTAATTTCAGCACAATTCCTGATAAGCTACAGGGAGATACAGACAGGTAAAATTGGGTTAATTACCCATGGAGGACCTCAAACCGGTTAATCCACTGTCTTGGATTGAAACGTGAGAGCAGAATGTGCTTCTGATTAGACTTTCAGTGGTCAAATGAAAGGCCAGCACGTGGTGGATGAAGAACACAAGTCTAATAAGCGCTGCGGTTCCCTATTTTGTTTGATTTGTGCAAATTAAGGCGTGAAAGTGGCTCTTAATGGATGCGGAAATAGCTGGTTTTGGGGCGCATCAGTAGTCGTGGCACATCCCAGTGTATCTGCCTTTCTAAACGGCTTAACACGGTTGAAGTGTGAAAGTCAGACGGCTAATTCTGATCTTAATGATCAAAATGCGATCCAGCCGGTGGAGGCTCGGACTCCCTCCACGAGGCAGATTGCACAGCCCTGAAACCTCAAAGGAGCATAAAATCACAGAGTTCAACCCAACTTCAGAGGCAAGCAAAGATGGCAAAATGAAGCCAACGGAAAGATGAAAGAGAGAGAGGGTTGGTTAGAGATCTGGGATGTCAAATGAAAGACTGTAGGTTCAAACCTCATAAGAGATGATTCAGGAACTCTACCGAGGCTCTAATCTACGGTTAAGATCCTAAATGAATGTGTAACGATTCCGATTGGAATTCTGTCAAAATTTGGAATAAGTCCTGATGGGATCAGATAATAAATCCTCTTAGAATTAAATGAGAAGCAACTGGATAAGTAGGAATTACTACAGTGAATGATTTTTTTATGAGAGCTTTGCTTGTTGTATTTGAATAATGTACTTTTGTTATATTGAAATGCTCTTGTAAAACCCCAGTCCTTCTGGATTTCTTCCAAATTATTATTTAAAAAATTCTGACTAAATATACTGAAAGTGGTGTCAGGATTGCTATTGCTTATTGTGCACAGCACCCTAGCATTGTTGCACAGGTCAGAGATTGTGTAAGTAATTTTTTCTGAGCAGATATTGTAATTTTTATAAGTAGTCTGCTTGATGCATAAGTTGCCGGAAAAAAGGGCTCAGAATGACAAGGAGTAATATTTTCTCGGAATTTCATGGCCCTGTTTAGATAAAAGGAAGTCTCTCTCACAATTTGCTACTTTCTTTTTTATTTATTTATTTAATATGTGTTTGTCCAAGAATTCTACTGATCCAGCATTTTTTCTTACATATCCTTAAAATAAATCCATCTCAAAAATGTTATATATATATATATATATTTTTTGTTCTGCAACAGGATTTACAAAACTTGCAACTTACAGAAAACGATATTATAAACGAATATTAATGAAATAATTCTATTATTTTGTTTAAAACCTAATTGTTTTAATTTTATAGATTTTAATGTTAATATTTAGGTGTAAGGATGCATCTTCTGCAATCTCTGTCACTCTTTTTATCTGTGAAAATGTGTTTGCTTAAGTTTCATATTAATGCAGCAATTTTTTTCTTCTAGGAGATCCATAGGATTAATTTTTGAATATATAATATTTCTTATAAATTCATGTATTTATGTATGTATGTATGTATTTATTTATTTAACTAGTGAATCAGAAAGGCTTTTTTTCTTTTTAGAGATCCATAGGATTACTTTTAAATATGTATTATTTCATATTTATTTATTAAACTACTAAATCATTCATTAATTGATTAATTCATTCCTTCATTAATGAATTAATTATTTCATTCATTCATTTATTTGTTCATTCATTCATTTATTTGTCTGCAGCAGGATTTATAACACTATATTATAAAAAAATAATAAAATAAATGTCATAAAATGTTTCATTTTGTTTCATTTTAAATGAATTGTATTTTATTATTTTATTATTTTATTTGTCTTGAAACAGCATTTGCTGTTTATATAAAACTGTTTATACTTGCAGTATATATAAAACTGCATCAATAAATATATAATAAATAAAAAAAATATTACTTATCTTGTCTGGTGACAAAAGACTAAAACTTGACTCAGTCTTGGCCTTGAACTGACATGATTTGAGCATTAACTTGGACTTTGCATCAGAGACCAGTGAACATGCTATAGAAATCTTGAATTTGTAGTTTTTATAGTTGCTCTGAATAAGAGCATCTGCTAAATGCCTTGGATGTAAACGAAAATGTCTTTTATTATTACTGTAAGTAACTGTAGATTAAAAGTGTCAAAACACTGACTAATTAATGATGAGGATGAGTCTGTTTGAACATGTGCATCTGAGTGTAAGAATAAGTTGATGGAGGTCGTGACAGAGGCGGCGTGAGAGGACTGAAGTGTGATGTATAAGAGGAAGGTGCTGTGGAGACTGACAAGGTGATGAATCACCACTTTCATCCTTTTTATTTCATCTGACGACATCCCATTATCGTCCAAACCCTTGCACACTTACACATACACCATATCAGGACGGCGTTTTGTAGAGAGCAGCCATTTAAACATTTCTGTGTGTCAAGTTTGTGTGTGTGTCTTTGTGCTGTACAATGGGACATAAAATGTCTTTTAAACATAGAGAAAGAGAAAAAC
This sequence comes from Labeo rohita, assembly GCF_022985175.1. Lineage (NCBI taxonomy): Eukaryota > Metazoa > Chordata > Actinopteri > Cypriniformes > Cyprinidae > Labeo > Labeo rohita. The sequence goes on along the minus strand of NC_066891.1, from coordinate 6,598,514 downwards.
GAATTTGATGCGTTTCCCTGACATTTTGCATAGTATGATGGGATGATGGGTTTTCATGTAACTCAAAGACGTCTGTTCACAACATTAATCGTGAGTGTTTTTGCTATCTTGGAGAGAGACTGATAGGGCTGAAATGAAGATAAATGAAAAACACAAGGCTCATGGGTGTCATGTTTAAACTCAGAACGATTTATTTAAATAGTCATTTTTCATTTTCATTTCCACTCTCTGACTCTTATTATTATCTGTACATGCTTGTAGGCCTTACAGATGCAAAGGCATCCTGGTTTCAATCGTGTTGTGTGTTTCTATCAGGCTGAAATCATAATGATATGTTTAATGGTGTCCTGATAAGGTTGGTTGAGCATTAGTGAGGATGGGGTTTCTCTGTGAATTGACACTTTCCTGGGCTGTAATCTCATATCAAGATTTCATGGCTTCTCATTTCAAAAGCAGCCACAAGCTGCTCTGTCTTACATAAGACTTTGTTTATTTAGCTGTGAGGACAACCAGTGTTCATTATTCAAAACATTTATGATTACAGCCTAATTTGTGGAGTTCATTTTTGTGACAGATCTTGTTATGAGTAAGATTCTCCCTTTCTGATGGTCAAACTCTTAACCAAAACCTTTAAAGGAGAAGTCCACTTCCAGAACAACTATTTACAAATAATGTACTCACCCCCTTGTCATCCAAGATGTTCATGTCTTTATTTCTTCATTCGTAAAGAAATTGTTTTTTGAGGAAAACATTTTCAGCATTTTTCTCCATATAATGGACTGATATGGTGCCCCGATTTTGAACTTACAAAAGGCAGTTTAAATGCGGCTTCAAACGATCGTAAATGTGGTTGTAAATGATCCCAGCCAAGAAAGAAGGGTCTTATCTAGCTTAACGATCGGTTATTTTAATAAAAAATAATACAGTTTATATACTTTTTAATGCCAAACACTTGTCTTGTCTTACTCTGCCTGGAGTGTTTCTGTTCCGGTTCATGACAGTTAGGGTATGTCGAAAAACTCCCATCTCATATTCTCCCTCAACTCGTCCTACATCGCAGTTTTAGGGCTGTTTGATCTTCTTTGCTTGTTCACTTTGCAAAGACTGTGTCGGTACTTCTGCAGCGATGTAGAATGATTTTGAAATTATTTTGAAAGTTGAGGGAGAAAATATGATTGGAGTTTTTCGACATACCCTAACTGTCTTGAGCCAGAATACACAGAGTTCATGGAGAGAAAGGCAAGATGAGCGTTTGAGATGAAAAACTATTTAAATTGTATTTTTTTAAATGAAAATAACTAATCGTTTCGCTAGATAAGACCCTTCTTCCTCAGCTAGGATCGTTTACAACCGCATTTGGGATCGTTTGAAGCTGCATTTAAACTGCATTTTGTAAGTTCAAAATCGGGGCACCATGTCAGTCCATTATATGGAGAAAAAAGGAAATGTTTTCCTTAAAAAACATAATTTCTTTACGACTGAAGAAAGAAAGACATGAACATTTTGGATGACAAGGGGGGTGATTACATTATATGTGAACTAAAATGGAGTTTATATCTTGCAATTCTGACCTTGTAACTTGCAATTGCGAGTTTATATCCCGTAATTCTGACTTTATAACTAGCAGTTGTCTGTTATATCTCACAATTCAGAGAAAAAAATAGAATTACTAGAATTATTAGAAAATAGAGCTGCATGCTTTGAGTTTGACCTCCGTCAAATTAACTTATCGTCTATCTAAATTCAGTTTTATACGCTATAATTTTCGTTTCTATAACGTCTGCATATACCCCCTGTTGTATTCTACAACAAAAACAATCGTAGTGCCTTATCACTAATTTTATTTTGATTTCCCGAGTCCACTAGTAGCTTACAGCCTGTTAGCATTGCCAGCGTGGTTGCTGTTAATCGGGCTTACATTGTTTACACTCTATTCACACACATTCCAATGTTTACTCATTGTTAATTGCTTTAATGGTGAATTTGTGTCTACCTTTGAGTGCAGGTAAGGACACATTTGAGCTGGAGGCTGTGGAAAAGCAGATCCACGAGCTGTTGGAGAAGCAGGCCGAGCTGAGAGAGCGGAGAGCCACACTGGTATCTTCCCGAGCTGATGCTCACAAGTCTGAGGTAAGTATACAGTGTTATACTAATACTACCACCACCTCTATTCCATGTGCTTTTCTGCACAGGCCTGGTGCACCCAGGACACGATCTTCCCAGGTCTCCTTCACTCCCGCGCCGGGACACCACGGACCCTGGGTGCAGCAGAAGACGCGAGCCAGGCCCCGGGCGAGGACCTCTCCATCCGGAACCACTTCACTCCCCTCTGCGAGACAGAACGCGACGCTGTGATCAGCGAAGACTCCATCGTTCGGCACGTCTTAGCTAAAGGTAAGGTGCACACTCACTTTTTTCCTGGTGCTCATATTCTCGATGGTTCTGGGCAGATACCCACAATCCTGAAGGACAATGAGAGCATCGGCGCGATCGTGTTGCACGCGGGTGTGAATGTCATCAAGCTGCGGCAGATTTAGATCCTGAATATGGACTTCAGGAGCCTGGTACGCAGCACATTGCCTGCCATGAGAATCATTGTGTCAGGACCGCTTCCCACTTACCGAAGGTCTTACAGGTTTAGACCGACATTAAGATGAGTAATTAATGACAGAATTTTCATTTTTGGGTGAACTATCCCTTTACGATGTCAGTTGTTATGATGCATAAGATGTCATCACTTGTTGATGTAACAAAAGTTTTTTCTTTGTTAGTTCATAATGCATAATGTTTTGATGTTAGGAAATCAAACTATTGTGAAATGTTATCAAATTTTGTTAAAAAGCTGAAAAAAGAAGTAAAAGTCTAGTACCGTTTTCACTTTACACGTGGATAATGAATAATTCTGGACGGATGTGTTTCCCGTTGTCTCTATCAGTGTGATGTATTCAGCGCAGCAGTTTTTCCTGCCATAATCTCCTTGTTTTTGTCACTCTTGTTGAAGAGCTCTGTCGCGGCAATCTGCGAGTTGGTCTCTAATTGATCAGCTTGACAATTAAACACAGAACAAGGCCTGTCCCTCTGTTTATCTCTCTCTCTCTCTCTCTCTGTCTGTCTGTCTTTGTATGTCTGGCAGCAGCCGCTCTGAATCAGGTTATCCTCTGACAGATAATGGATGTAGCCGGTATCTAAGCATGCTCCCCAAAGCCAGCTCAATCCCTCCAACAAGATAAAGCCGACAAATTACGCGGGCCAAAAAAAACTCGCAGGAGGAGAGCCAGACGAAGAGGCGAGGATGTAAAGAAAGAAAGGACACAGGTGAGAGAACAAATGTGCTTAAAGATTAATTGATAATTTGGTGTGCGATTCTCTCATCGTTAACCTTTAGCGCGGCGCAAATGACGCGTCACTCCATTTAAACAATGGGGTTGTCCGGCGTGGCCGATTGTGTATCTGCTGTCAGGTGGAGCATTGATCAAGAGCTCCACATCAGTCTAAATGTGCAGTAGTCTCTCAGCACTCTGTTCATTCATCACACGGGCCTCCTCCTGCTCGCGTCCATCCTTATTAATGTCCTCTATGAATGTCAGCACCTCCCTTGTAAGTACGGCCAAGGGAGAGCGCTGCACATCCTTCATACTTCCTCAAGGTCTTCAGGAGTTTTAGGGAAAATGGCAGTCTGTCGCTGAAAGTTTTCCAAGGGGCCTTTAAAGGAACAGTTCACCCATAAATTAAAATGTTATCGTCATTTAAGGCCCGTTCACACCAAAGACTATAAACTATAAAGTTTTAAAGGGTTAGCTCACCTGAAATTAAACTTCTGTCATTAATTACTCACTCTCATGTCATTCCAAACCTGTAAGACCTTCATTTATCTTCGGAACATAAATTAAGATATTTTTTATTAAATCCGAGAGCTTTCTGACCCTGCATAGACAGCAATGAAACTGACATGTTCAAGGCCCAGAAAGATAGTAAGGACATCGACTGAAGCTCTCAAATTCCATTCTTTTGGTAATTTTTTTTTTTTTTTTGGTAATTTTTTCTCCATATTTAAACCGGTGGACTGCTTTTGTTTACAGCATGTGAGAAACTGATATCCTCCCAAAACATTTTGCAGTGTTCAGAGCTGCACGATTAATCGTTAAAAGATTGCAATCTCTATTCAAACACCCATGCGATCTTATTCCTGAATGACAACGATAAAGCAGTGTCTATTAGACTGTTTCATATCAGGCTTTTCACGCTCCACTGATGTTTACGACGTGAAACAGGTGTTAAACTAAAGACATTCAAATTTGAATTCATGCTGCTGCTGATCTAGAAAAAGCAAAGCAAACTGTCTTAATGATCATTATTTCTGTGTTGCAGACATTTAAATAACAGAAGTACTGGGATGAAAGTTTATAGTTTGGATATAAACACATATCTTAACATTTGTATGTATTGTAACGTGTATTCTTTTCCACCAGGAGGTGGCGACAACTGCCCGTTTAAAAAAGTATTTGTCATTGAACCATTCATTAGGAGATTCCAGTAGTAAAAATCTTTATTAATTGAGACACTGACTTTTTTTTGTTTTTAAATTTTGTTCGAATATATTTTTTAAAAGACCCAAGCAATGAACATTTTGTCAGAACCACTAATAAATTACTTATTAATTATTTTGTTTAGATTTCTTAGCTTTTTTTCCCTTCAGAATCAGGAGAGAATCGTGATCTCCAATTTATTAAAAAAAGAACAATTTTCAGTTTATCCAGAATCATGCAGCTTTAGTTTACATGTTTATTACTGCATATAATTCATTAAAATGGAAGTTTAATTTCATAAAGTACAAGTCTATATCAAAATGCAGCTATATACATATATATATTTTGCATTTTGTGTTTTTCAGTTGAATAAAATACTGTTTTCCCCTATATATTTCTATATATATAGGAATTTCTATATATTCTATTAATATATTTCTATATTTCTTTTTTATAAGTTTAAAAATCTCGTCTCGTTCTTGTGAACCCAGTCTCATGTCTATATATATATGTATATATATATATATATATATATTTTTTTTTTTTTTATTTATTTATTTATTTATTTTTTTTTTTTTCACACAAATTAATTTTACAACTAGAATAGAAACTTTTTGAAGGCAGGTGATGTTCCATTTCTGTTTTGCACAGATTTCCTGGAAGTAATGATTTTATTTTATTGAGGACATTGAACACACAATACTTCTAATTATACAGATTGTTTTATTTGATTTTTTTATGTACTTTTATTTTATTTTATTTATTTTTGCAGTAATCACATTATTTTACATTTAATGTTATTTCATTTTACCATGTGTTTTGTTTATTCTATTTATATTTTTTTTTTCACATTAATATTATAAATAGAATAGAAACATAGCTGGATGTCTGAAAGGCTGGTTTCATGAGATTTAATATAGCATCATATGGATCCTTTAATGATGTTTTTCATCATTTATGGAGCTTGGCATCTGTAGTCATTATAAATTGTCATTATATGGAAAACAGATGAACATGCTTCTCATCTTCTCCTCTTGTTTTCCACAGGAGATAGAAAGTCACGTGGGTTGGAATAACTTGAGGGTGAATAAATGATAAAAGAACTTTAATTTTGGAGTAAATTACCCCTTTAATGTCACCTTGGAAGATTTCTTTACTTTTAGTTTGAGATTTCAGCCCCTCCCCTCCTCAGTATGTCTTTACAGAAAAAAAACACGCTGACCTGATTTGAAAATTACCTGAAATTGTCTCGACATCAGTTGTTTTTGTCATGCAATAGAGGATTGTTGCTGGAAATATCTGGAGCAGGTCCGCTGTGACATAATTATTCAAGGAGCATTTTGTCTAACCTTCACAAACGGTGCCGTTCATCCATTCAGAGCCTCGCGTTTGGGTGGGAAATGTAGCAGGACCAGGGTTCAGTGTGGGACCTCAGGAGGCAATGAAGCAATACGTTTCCATCTTTCTGAAGGTCACCTGACCTACATGTGCTGCAGGAAGTTGGAAACATTTTTTAACTGCCTGTTTGTACAGATTTATCAGTGTCACTCCCTAAAATGTGAGTAAATGCACATATTTTGTTTCTTTTATAACATTTGTCAGGGCTATTTTGTACGGTGTGAATTCAAAATGGAATCTGTTTACTATCTAAATGTTCCAAGTGTTTTTGTGCATCTTTTATCAGTACATGCTGTTCTAAACAAAAACATGACTTATTCTAGCTTTGAATGCTGTTTCTTGACAGATATTTTTAATTGGAATCATCGTACATTCTGTGCCAGTGACGTTTCATGTTGAAAACATTTTACGCCATAGCGAAGATATTTTAGTTGTTCTAGAAATGGAAATAAATAATACAGGAGAGCACTCACATATCAGTCCTGGAGATGTGGCTGACCTAGAAAAACAGTAAAAACACAGGAGGAAAATAGACAAAGGGTCACTCAGTCAGTTCAGCTGCTTTATCTTCAGCCTGGCACCATGTGCTTAAAAACCCTGTGGTGTTGAAAGTCACCTAAGACCAGTTGGAAACATTTCCCATAGTTGAACCAGCACATAAATATTCACTATATACAATATACAAGCTGAGTCTTCCATGCACTTAAACTGGATGATTGACAGGTAAAGTGACTAATGCTGCATTCAAGTCCTCTGGAAATCATAATTACGACATGTGCGTTCAAATGATTTTTGCTAAAGTGAAATGTTTTTGCTCGATAATGCACTTCGGGAAGCATTTTAGCACTAATGCACCACAATGAAGCAAGTAATGTTTTATCTAAGTCTGTTGTCACAGAGAATGATGGGAAATCTAATCTTGCACAAGTCTTTCTTATCATGAATCAGCTAAACAGCTAGTGTTTTCTGGCTACAGCGTTTGTACAGGGTGCTTAAAGTGCTTGAAGTACATAAATTTGACATTTTTAAATTTAAGGCCAGGAAAACCCTTGAAAACAGCAATATTCCTGAAGAGGTACTTTAAAAGTGCTTGAATTATTGAAAGACAATGTATCTGTGAAATAAGTGTTTAATTTTGTTAATAAACACATATCTCTTCACACAAAATTCATGCAATTCAAAAATCATTTGATTTAGATAAGAACGGGTTTGTGAATTATTTTGCAAATTGAATGATTCAAATCAAATGATTCACGATACGCGATTTGAAGTCCTGATCTACATCTCCATGATTCGCAAATCAATATTAAAATGTTCCGATCTATGTCAAATGATTCTCAAATTTCAGAGCATGTTTCACGAATCATTTGATTCAGATTGGAACTCCGGAGCATGGAGCAGGAATCATTTAATTCAGATTTTTTGTTTAGTTTTTTTTTCTTCAACAGTAGAAAACAAACCACCAAGGCAGTACAGTTATGAAAACAAAAACAAAGAAAAAAAAAGTATGCACAAATCCCTTAAGAAAATTATCTATGGTTTTACTATAGTAAAAGTGTAGTATACTTTGTAATACTTTAATAGTAACTTTGTAGTATTCTGCATGTGCTTCACTTTATTTTTGCCATTTTTCTAATTACTATATTTTTATTTATCCATTTTTTCTTTTTTTTAGAATTTAAAATACAAGACATTGTTTGATAAGTGAGATCTCTGAAGTCCTTGATAATCAAAAAAGTAATGCTTGAAAAGTCCTTGAAAGTGCTGGAATTTCATTTTACAGTATCTGTACGAACACTGTGGCTAGCTTTATGGCAGTTGTTAATAAAGCAAGGATGCACTGAATTGATCAAAAGTGACATTAAAGGTATTTATAATATTACAAAGTATTCTATTTAGGTTTCGTTTCATCATAAATGTAAAATAAATATTTTTTTTCTTGATAAAATATAAAGCACAAGCATATTTCCACAAAAATACAAAGCAGCACAACTGTTTTCAACATTGATAATAATCAGAAATGTTTCTTGAGCAGCAAATCAGCATACTAGAATGATTTGTGAAGGATCATGTGACAGACTAGAGTAATGATGCTGAAAATTCATGCATTTTAAAATATATTTAAATAGATTATTTTTTTTTAAAATTGCAATAATATTTCAGTTTTTTTTAAACAGATCAATTCCCAGCATACTGCGACTACAAAGTTTTTCTTTTAAAAACATTTCTATATATCTTACATTGTTTATATTTTCATAAAAAAAATGTTTAATTAAAATACTTATGAATTTAAATGAACTGTCTGTTGGTCTGCCGTCTGAGCTGACACTATATTTGACCTAATTCAAAGGTAGAAATTAAGTTTGATATTGAGCTGAATGAGACTTGAATGAAACCTCTTTTTTTCCCGTGAAATTCTGAAGAGTAAATGTTCGGTTTTCAAAGAGCTGCGGCTCACGGATGATTGCTTCCCCACCTCTATGTCATTTCATGACAGTGTGTGAATCCGTCGCTGATAAGGAAGCTTTACTGACAGAGAGACTGACGGTCTGTCATGGGCTCATTGCACATTGGAAAAAGCCTGTCGCTTGATCGGGTTTAACTCGCTACTAAAAGGGGTCAGCGCTAGATTTACCCCAGGTGCTCATGCGTTTCTTTAAATGCTAACCGATGCAAATAGCCTCAGTGTTATCTCTCAATTATGCCAAATTATTTTAATCCAACAATACTTTAGATCCGTAATGTGTGCTGGGAATGATGGGTGCCAGCTGTTCTTTAAACTCGGACAATGCCTGTTTGAGCTGAAGCATTGATGGCTTCTCTTTGCAATAGTGCTCCAGCTCACCCAGGGGACGAGGATGGATAATGGAAGTTCAGAGCCGAAAAGCTTGAGGGTTTGTTGGGAACGGCACATGCCTTTTGCCTCTGGATCTACCTGAAGAGAACCTGACGGATTCATTCAAATGGCACAGAAAGGCCAAATGAAATAAAATGAAATTGAAAATGTTAGCCTAAAATGCAAAGTATTGGCGTGATTGAAATGTGTCACTTGGCTTACTGTTTCTGTATACGGCAAGTTAAAAGCATAGTTTGACCCAAAATTAAAATTCTGTCATTAATTACTCGCCCTCATGTTGTTCCAAACCCATTTGTTTGTTGTTTGGAACTCAAATTAAGATATTTTTGATGAAATCCAAGAGCTTTCTGACCCCGCATAGACAGTAATGCAACTGACACCTTCAAGACCCAGAAAGCTAGTAATGACATTGTTAAAATAGTCCATGTGACATCAGTGGTTAAACCATAATTTTATGAAGCGTGTTCACGACACATTTGTGTGGTTCTGCTGACACAGGGGCTGGCGTCTCTACACCCTTAGTAAAATCTGGCACATAATTTGAATAAAATATTCCTCAATTAATGTGTCTTGTTCAGGACAGGTGTGTTTTTCCTTTAGTAAGCGATGACGGATGCAAAACGGCTGCAGAAATCCCATAGACTTACAATGGAGGAAGAACCCGAGTTATATTTAGTCGAGCCTAATTGTCTAGCAAAACAAACAAAAATGTACTTAGTTCACCTTTAATGACTTGAAAATGACAAATGTGTACATATGCATATGTATTTTATGGAAAGTAGGGAAGCATGCAAATAAAAAGCCACCCAAATCATTCATTAGGCTCATATCTAGGTCGACTCTCTAGGCACAAAGCGTCTGCTCTCATTGTGCTTGAAAAGACACTTGCTGGACGTTTATGAAAAAAACTCAGACACAATGTGTGATTTTATTTTTTTTTTTTTTTTTTTTAGAGGACTTTTCATAACTCACAAAATTTGCATAGGGGAAATAATGCATGAATAATTTTAAAATGTGTGCATATAGCTCACTCATGAGTGACTGATTTGGAACGTTCAACCGGCAGAAACTCTGTTAATGTCCGTCAGTTTGCTCACTTAACAAAACAAATGGGAAATGCTGTATTCTAACAGATGATTCCAGTAGTTTATGAATGAAATGTACTGCAAATGTATTCAATCAAAATTTTATCTGTTTCTGTTTATGCTTTTTTTCACAGACCATTATAATGCATTTTGGGATTGTCGCCTTCAAATTTCGGCCAAAACAACAAGGTAGGAAAATATAGTTTGCCTGTGATGCCATAAATGCTATCTAGGTAGGGTTTTGAAGACAGTTATACAGTTCCACTTTTTCAGCTGTGCTAGTTTCAGAAGTAAATTTTCTATTAATTTTCTATACTGATTTTTTTATTAAATAAAGACTGAGTCTTTATTAAAGCATCATAAGTCATAAGCCATGAGCCAAACCAGCCAGCTATGAGGTTAGTCACAACACCATTACAAACTAACAGGACAAAGGTATAAGACTGTGTATTTAATACCTTTAATCAGCCAGCTATGTGGTTAGTCACAACAACATTACAAACTGACAAGACAAACGTATAAGACTGTGTATTTAATGGCTTTAGTGAGAGAAAGAACTACAATCGCATGAAGCATTGCAAATCAAATTAAAATAATGCAGAAATATAAAACTATTAATTGTGTGTGTGTGTTTTTTTAGTGATAGTTGTTCATGAGTCCCTTATTAGTCCTGAACAGTTAAACTGCCTGCTGTTCTTCAGAAAAATCCTTCAGGTCCCACAAATTCTTTGATTTTTCAGCATTTTTGTGCATATGAATCCTTTCCAAAATGACTGTATGATTTTGAAATTCATCTTTTCACGCTGAAGACAACTGAGGGACTCATTTGCAACTATTACAGAAGGTTCGAACGCTCATTGATGCTTCAGAGGAAACACCATGGATTAAGAGCCGGGGAGTGAAAACTTTTGAACAGAATGAAGATGTGTACATTTTTCCTAAATATCATGTATTTTATTTCATTTAGTACTGCCCTTCAGAAGCTACAGAAGATACTTGCATGTTTCCAGAACACAAAATAAGTTAAATTTACCCTGATCTTCAAATTTAAAATGTTTTCACCCCCCAGCTCTTAATGCATTTGATTTCCTTCTGGAGCATCAGTGAGCGTTTGAACCTTCTGTAATAGTTGCATATGAGTCCCTCAGTTGTCCTCAGTGTGAAAAGATGGATCTCAAAATCTGAGTGCGTAGGGAGACTCAATTTTGTCATTCGCAGTGCTTCATGGCAGTAGGCCGGGCTAAAGATCTTTTTTGGTGCGCTTTGGTCACTGTAAATGTCTGGTCTAATTTTCTGTACAGCAATGTAGATTTCACCACAAATTCTGCTATTAAACGTAATAAAAAAGAAAAAATAAGTTGAATTAATGCGCACAAATGGGTTTAAGAAAAGCATATACAGTCGAGCTCACAACAGGCATGTCTTTAATAGATTAGTTTTTAGAAGATTAGGCACATTAGGCAGTTTTAACATTTAGTGTTGTAAATTGTCCCACTCTTTAATGATACTGCGGCTTGTGCTGTACATAGATCTCAAGTGTCCAAAATGTGCAATCTACCCACTTATCTTTGCTTTTCTTCTTCTAAGAGGTGATCTAAATATCTCTGGCTTGATACAGATGGAAATTCAACAGGCTTGTTCTGTACTTCTATAGATGTTTTGCCTTCAAGGTCTCATCATGTGACTAAAAACTTTAACTAAAGTTAAATTTTCTGCACAGAATTAACATATGCTGCACAGTATACATTCTGTATGCCTAATAAGTAGCTAGACAAAGTAGTTTGGTAGTATGCTATTCTGAAGTTGTATGCACTTATTTTTGTTGGCTTTGAAGTTCATACATGTTTGAGTAAACGATCGTGTGTGTTCATGTCTGTGTGTGTCTGTGGATGTGTCTGGGTGTGTGTCTGCTGTAATAAAGGTTAATAAGGACGTCTTTTCGCTGCCACACAGACAGAGCTGTCAGTCCGGTGCTGAACGCGACTCCAACAGGTCTCTGCCACATGCCGTGGTAGAATATTTTAGAATATTAATTGCATACTTGGTATGCTGTTGTCATATGGCTTTTATTAGTATTCTATCAAGCCAATGAGGCGTGAGACCACCAGATGTAGCTCAAATGTCTCTCACTGGGGGAGTTCCGCTATGTGTCGAGTTTGTAGTGTCAGATCAGCGCTCCACGTCTTCTGTTCATACTGTAAAGGGGGACGATGAACACGGATGGGTTTATAAATGCTGTGGGCAAACACTGAGTCTATGACTCAGCTTGATAACTCAAGGTCACAGATTTGAGGAGTCTGAGATACTGGTTAAAAACTCCTCATGACGCTTTACATGTTTAGCCATGAATATAAGTCAGCATGAAACAATATCTGAAACCAAATTTACTAGCTAACTAACTAACTGACTAATCAACTATTTATGTATATTGGAATTATAGTTTACATAACTATCTGTATTAAAATATGATGATTCTATTATGATATAAATTATATTATGTATAATACATAACTATGATGTATAATACAAAACTATATTGTGCACCTAGTATATAATGTAATAATATATATATATATATATATACATACTAAAATACAATTACAAATTCGAATTACAAATATATCATTATATGTTATATTTGTTTTATATACATATACACAGAAATATCAGTGAATTTATATATCAATTATATTATTAATTATGTATAATTATAATTGTGTATATATATTATTAAATATAAAAACATTAAATATATATGAATGTGTGTGTTATTAAATATTATATGAATGTGTATTATATTATTAAATATTATATGAATATGTGAATATGTGTATATGTATATACAGGTGCATCTCATTAAATTAGAATGTTGTGGAAAAGTTCATTTATTTCAGCAATTCAACTCAAATTGTGAAAATTGTGTATTAAATAAATTCAGTGCACACAGACTGAAGTTTAAGTCTTTGGTTCTTTTAATTGTGATGATTTTGGGTCACATTTAACAAAAACCCACCAATTCACTATCTCAACAAATTTGAATATGGTGACATGTCAATCAGCTACTCAAAACACCTGCAAAGGTTTCCTGAGCCTTCAAAATGACTGAGCCTTGCCCTAATAATTTATTGAGATGTACCTGTATGTGTGTGTATATATTGTTTATATAAAAGTAGTTTATACACAACTGTATGCATTATTTTATTTATGATATCTAAATATCTAAATTACAATGTTAATTATGAATAATATTTATTTTGTGCATATATAATTAATGTATTATATATATATATATATTATATTACAACAATATGCAACACAACTGTATGTGTTAATTATGAATATTTATTTTGTGCACATCTAATTAATGTATTATAGTAATAAAATATTTATTTTTTATTTAATGTACATAATGTGAAGTATTATGTGTGAAATTAGTTTTTATGCATATCAGTATTCATTATTGTATCTATATTACAAAGTTAATTATAAATAATGTATATTATTTTGTGCATATATAATTATGGTGATATTATATAAATGCATTAAAATCTTTTATTTTATATACATAATATAAAGTATTAAAACTATATATAAAATTTTAACATATATCAAATTCAAAATATATCAATTTATGACAGTAAATTTGGTTCAAATCATGTTTCATGTTGACTGAGACTGAGACGTATATGAGACATGTATGTAATATTACAATTTATTATATATAAATTTGGGAAGATTGTGGTTTATGGTCGAAATATTATACAGTAGTCAATATTTGAAGTGGATCAAAAAAGTTAATCAAAGTTGTCCTAAGACAAGAAGGGGTATTGTTTGATTTTAGGACAACTTTGATGAAAGATCTACTTCAAATGTTGACTAGTGTATACTTATAATTAATATAGTGATTTTGTGTTTGAATTGTTTATAAGTTTTGTTTTTAGTATGATTTAATTTCTTGTTACTGACCGTAAGGTTTATGTGACAATGTAATGGATATGTTATGTAATGTTATGGTTATGTTATTAATATAGTAAAGTAGGGTTGTTGTTGACAAACAGATGAAGCTTGTGTTTTTTTCCCCTAATAGTATTAATTAAATTCAAAGTAACCTTTGTCATTTGTGTATGTAGGCTATTCTCACTCTCTTTGTGAATTATACAAATCTATGCACCCATTTCAGGTTTTTCCAGTCTTTCCAGTCCCTTTTGGTCTTAATGGGTGCAATTATTTTTAAGGCCAGTTCTGTGAAATATTCATATACAGGTGGTAGTGATGAACGAGACGGACAGAGAAACATCTTAGAGGGGCTACAGTGACTTATGAAACTGATCATGCTTAATAAATCAAGACGACAGAGAATGTGTGTGTGCGTGTGTTTGTAAGAAGCAAAAGCAGTGTGAGATATTATGAGTGTGTGTGTGTTTTCCTGCTCTCCTCTCGTCTTAGGCAGCTGAGGTCAGTGCTCTTGACCTGCTTAAATGCCACAGTCACTGAGCGCTTTATCTGCAGCAGGCAAATGATCAGCCTCTCATCTGTATTCAGCAGCCGATCTCACACACACACACACACACACACACTGTGTTTACCACATAACCACTCAAGCACAGCAATAGCATTATCTCATGCTATCACTCGCAGTCTTTTGCACCAGGAAAACTTGATATGCAGGTGCAACAAATATGAAGTAGGTGTGACCTGTTCGTGCTGTTGATTCAAACGCTAAAGATGACTTAACTAGTTTGTAGGAAGAGAAAACACAACTTAAATATATTTATATATGTTATAGTACACAAACTATTTATTTAAATTTGGTAATATTTATTTAATATTTAAAAATTACATTTACTTTTTATTTAATCATTTAAATATGAAATAGTACATTTAATTATTGAAAAATGTACAAATGTGCAAAAATAGTGCATTATTTTATTGAAAGCTTTTAAAGGAATCCTTGGGTATTAAAACTTATATAGTTTAAAGGTGTCATCGGATGCAAAGTTCACTTTTTCATGTTGTTTGAACATTAATGCGTGTTGACAGTGTATGTACACATCTACCCTATAATGATAAAAATCCATGCAGTGGTTTTTTAATTAATCTGTAAATCTGTAATAAATAATCCCCTTTTTCAAATCGAGCCATTCTCAGATGTGGCGTTACACCGACAGATTAGTGTCTTACCTCAGACCCACCTTAAATCAGCTGTAACAGTTCAACCTCCATTGTTGCTGGAGCAGACGAGAATATCTTCGATTGAGCGATTGAGGTGTTGTGTTGCTGGATGTAATAACGAACAGAGTGGTTGTCATTTACTCCCGACATCTGAGCTGTTGAAGATGCAGTGGATTACGTTTGTTTTGAATGGAATGCGCCTCCTGATCTACATATATCTACGCGAATCATTCGTGATCCAGCCTCACGTACAGCAGAAGTGAGTATAAGCGTTTTTTTTTTTAATGAATCTTTGCGATCGCCTTTCCTAATAACGTGCTAGTTAGCAAATTTAGCAGCTAAATGCGGCTAAAGTAAACAGGCTCGTCACTCCACAGAGAGAAGCGAGGGGCGGCAAGCAGAGCTCATTAACATTTAAAGCAACCTCAACCAGAACAGGATGATTTTTGCAGAGCTGATTTTGACAAGGTAAAAAGGGTGTTGTTTTACACAACCACTGAGAATTTTTAACCAAAGCATATTATAGAATTTTCGTTAAGACCCTAAAGAATCATATCAACTTGTGGAAAATGGGCATCCGATGATACCTTTAATATAATTTAATTGTTTAATGACTTATTTTGGACTATGGGGGTGTCATTATTTTATAAAATGGTTGCACTCGGTGAGCTACTGGCGCTACCTGTTGCTATTTTGCAACACAAAATAGGTGCCGATGAATATAAGCATAGTCTTAAACCACATGCCGTACCATAAATTTTCCCCTCTGGATATCGAGTGACATCTGTGCCGAGAAACTCCTTCAGTGGCTGCGGCGTCATGACAAGCACCGGCATGTTTACATCCTGCCAGGATGGCATCTAGCGTTTCCTGTCTCTGCCGTTTGTAAGCTCTTTCAATAGCTGTGGTCTACTAAAAGCTTTAAAGGCATCAGGGCCAAAGAACCAAAAAAGATGCTGGTCTTTCGGAAGTTTTATTCGTCCACAGGCATCTTCCAATTCTTTTCTCCTCTTTTATCATTAGGAAAGCAATGGAGGCTTTTTATTGCTTTTCTTGTTGCCCTTCCATAGAAAATTACAACCAAAAGCCACACAATGTGACATCGTATTAGCATTTTATATTTAGAGTTGTGTTAAAATAGCAACAAGTAGCGCCAGTAGCTCACTGAGTGCAACCATTTTATGTCAGCGAAATAATAGCGCCCCCCATAGTCCAAAATATGTATAAATCGATGTGAATTTTTTAAAATAACGTAAATCTTTTATGGGTTTTCTACTACATATTTCAGTGAGTCATTATTTACGTTATATTAAGCCATACAAGTCTTAATAGCTGGGGTTCTTTATAAAATTAACTATTTAAATTATTACAATTATTATTACTTTATTACTATTATATTCAAATGCATTATATTTAAATGCAAAATATTTAATTGAATATATTTAATTCAATTTCACTGTGGACTAGCCTGTCTGTTTATAATCCAAGTTTCTGGTTAAAATAACTAAAAATGCTTTGAAACAAGGAATTGGTTTATGCATTGATGGTGCTTTCTCAGCTCTGCTTGTTTTTTGCTGCTTGGGAAACAAAAATGTGCATGTTGACTCCTGTAAAATAAAGTCAGATGACCCTTGTTGTTATTATTATGTGCAATTATTGGGTTATATTTAAGCTGGATATTCACTGTCAATCCCCAAAGCACTCGGATCATTAGAGATTTGTGGTTTGTTGTAACTGAAATCCAGTATTATGGTAAGACTCTGAAACACAGCCATGATTTTGTGTTTAGTTAGTTTCAAATGCATCAAATTTTGTTTTCTCAAAAAACAAAATCTGAAAATATATTTATATACAACAGAGTAAATGTAATTATTTAAATACAAATACTAAAATTTAAATACAATAAAATAATTTTAAAGGATAAAAATAAATATTTAAATATTAAAAATATTTTTAAAATATTAAAATAAATAATAAAAAATATATTTAAATATATCATATATGTCATTGTATATTATATAATTTAATCTCATTTAATTAAAATATATTTTATATTCATTTAATAATAAATTTACATGTACTATTAAATTTAATATATGTAATATTTCTCTGTGGACAAGACTTTTTTTTTTAAATAAAGACTTAAATAAAAAAACTTAAAGGAATAGTGCACACTTAAATGGGAATTCTGATTTGACAAAAAGCATTTCATTATATAAATTATCATAATTGAATTAATATATAGATTAAATATTTAATATTTATTAAATATTAAAATTACATGTACTATTATATTTAATATTATATTTATATTTCTTTGTGGACAAGACTTTTTAATTTGAAAAATAAATAAATAAATAAATAGACATAAATAAAAACTTTTAAAGATTTTTTTTTTTTTTTTGCTTGTAGGTGAAATTGTGAATCTTCTCCTCCGATGAAACTTCAAATGCTACTTCAAAAACTCTCTAATTCTGTTCCACATAAACAGCACATGGGGTTCGGACAACATGAGGGTGAGTAAATAATAATTGTAATTTTTGGGTAAATTAACTATTTAGGTAGCAGCATGCAGGATTATTACCTGCATGCACTCCCAAACCAACACGAATGTCTCTTTACATTTAGCAGGAGGAGCTTTATATGTGCATGTGTAAAATTGCATGTGATTTAAATGCATTGACTGGAATTCCTGCGCATGTGTTTGTGTAATATGATTGAGCAGCTGTGATTGAGAAGGAAAAGCCATTTCATTCAGCCGTGTTTGTGTAATCATTACTTCCTTTTGGAAGCGCGCACCTGATGGACTGATAACGAGGGTCATTATAACTCAGCCGCCAAATTACACAACAACCAATCAGAACACAGAAAGAAGGCATGGAATTTAGTGCGTTCTCACTATCACTGTCGTTCTCTCAATTTGTCCATCCTCGCTCCTGATCTCTCCAGAGAGAAGTGTGTTTCTGAGCATGTGTTTGTGTTTCCTCATTTCCGAAAGAAGCACAGCATTACTGTGAGGTTTCTGACCCTGGTGTCATGAATATTCATGAGGCGTATACAATCTGTCATCTGGTGGCACGTCATTGTGTCATCTTTATCAGCATGTGTGTCAGTTCCCTGGCACTGGTTTGGAGAGGCCTGATTTGTAATTATGTTGTTCAGTGCCATGAGGCTTCAACTGTGAGATGCATGAGGATTGATCCCGGGCATATGGACATAGTAAGACCTAGATGGAGACATTTTGCCACATTATATGATACATGTTTTTTTTTTTTTTAAATATATATATTAAAACAACAACAACAACAAACAACAACAAAAAAAAACCATGTATATATGTATGTATGTATATATATATATAATATATATATATATATATATATAAGTATAAGTATATAATTATATATAAGTACAAATAAATATACTATATTTAATATCAAATTTATTTTAAAAATAATATATTTAAATGAATACTTTAATATTTATTTAATGTTTTATTTTTTAGGGACAGATAAAATAATAATTAAACTGTTCTCTATGATATATTACATTTAATATTTAAATATAATAAAAATATTTAAAATTTATATTATATTAAATTTATATTAATATATAGAAATGTGTGTGTGTGTGTGTGTGTATATATATATATATATATATATATAAAATAATATATCATTGTAATAATATATATACATAATGATATAGTGATATATATGTATATTATATCATATGTAAGTACAATTAAATATACTGTATTTAATTTAAAAAAAACTATTTAAAAATATATATTCATATTAATATTTAATTAAATGTGGTATTTTAGTATATTTATGTATGATACAGTATATTTAATTTCGTAAAGATAAAAAATAAATAATAAATCATTGAAATATAATAAAAATAATTGTAATTTGAAAATTTTAATTCTAATAAAATATATTTCTATATGATATAATGCATAATGATATAATGCATATATCATATGTAAGAATAATTTAATATGCTATATTTATTTTAAAAACTTATTTACAAATATATAAAATATTTTTTAATGTATTTAAATATAGTTATGTATGATATAGTATATTTTAATTATGTAAGGATAATAAAATAAATTTATAATATATATCTATATTATAATTCCATTTGCAATTTTATGCTTATATTATTAATAATATTTTATATATAAATATATTTCTATATATGATATAACACATAATAATATAGTGCATATATATGTACATCATATGTAAGAATAATTAATGTAAAACAATACTTTAAAATAGATATTAATATTTAAATGTATCATTTAAATATATTTATGTGTCATATAGTGCATTTAATTATTTAAATATAATTAAATATTTTTTAATTGTAGTATTATTACAATTCCATTTGCTATATTATATTTACATGTATTTTTATATGATATAGTATATCATTTATATTGTATGATAATAATGTAATATGTAATCTATACTTTTAATTATATATAATTAAAATAAAACATTTATAGTGGTACGGAAAGTATTCAGACCCCCTTAAATTTTTCACTCTTTGTTATATTGCAGCCATTTGCTAAAATTATTTAAGTTCTTTTTTTTTTCCTCATTAATGTACACACAGCACCCCATATTGACAGAAAAACACAGAATTGTTGACATTTTTGCAGATGTATTAAAAAAGAAAAACTGAAATATCACATGGTCCTAAGTATTCAGACCCTTTGCTGTGACACTCATATATTTAACTCAGGTGCTGTCCATTTCTTCTGATCATCCTTGAGATGGTTCTACACCTTCATTTGAGTCCAGCTGTGTTTGATTATACTGATTGGACTTGATTAGTAAAGCCACACACCTGTCTATATAAGACCTTACAGCTCACAGTGCATGTCAGAGCAAATGAGAATCATGAGGTCAAAGGAACTGCCTGAAGAGCTCAGAGACAGAATTGTGGCAAAGCACAGATCTGGCCAAGGTTACAAAAAAATGTCTGCTGCACAGTGGCCTCCATAATCCTTAAATGGAAGACGTTTGGTACGACCAAAACCGTCCGGCCAAACTGAGCTATTGGGGGAGAAGAGCCTTGGTGAGAGAGGTAAAGAAGAACCCAAAGATCACTGTGGCTGAGCTCCAGAGATGCAGTCGGGAGATGGGAGAAAGTTGTAGAAAGTCAACCATCACTGCAGCCCTCCACCAGTCGGGGCTTTATGGCAGAGTGGCCCAACGGAAGCCTCTCCTCAGTGCAAGACACATGAAAGCCCGCATGGAGTTTGCTAAAAAACACCTGAAGGACTCCAAGATGGTGAGAAATAAGATTCTCTGGTCTGATGAGACCAAGATAGAACTTTTTGGCCTTAATTCTAAGCGGTATGTGTGGAGAAAACCAGGCACTGCTCATCACCTGTCCAATACAGTCCCAACAGTGAAGCATGGTGGTGGCAGCATCATGCTGTGGGGGTGTTTTTCAGCTGCAGGGACAGGACGACTGGTTGCAATCGAGGGAAAGATGAATGCGGCCAAGTACAGGGATATCCTGGACGAAAACCTTCTCCAGAGTGCTCAGGACCTCAGACTGGGCCGAAGGTTTACCTTCCAACAAGACAATGACCCTAAGCACGCAGCTAAAATAACAAAGGAGTGGCTTCACAGCAACTCCGTGACTGTTCTTGAATGGCCCAGCCAGAGCCCTGACTTAAACCCAATTGAGCATCTCTGGAGAGACCTAAAAATGGCTGTCCACCAACGTTTACCATCCAACCAGACAGAACTGGAGAGGATCTGCAAGGAGGAATGGCAGAGGATCCCCAAATCCAGGTGTGAAAAACTTGTTGCATCTTTCCCAAAAAGACTCATGGCTGTATTAGATCAAAAGGGTGCTTCTACTAAATACTGAGCAAAGGGTCTGAACACTTAGGACCATGTGATATTTCAGTTTTTCTTTTTTAATAAATCTGCAAAAATGTCAGCAATTCTGTGTTTTTCTGTCAATATAGGGTGCTGTGTGTACATTTAATGAGGGAACAAAATGAACTTAAATTATTTTAGCAAATGGCTGCAATAAAACAAAGAGTGAAAAATTTAAGGGGGTCTGAATACTTTCCGTACCCACTGTATATAATTAAATGCACTATCATATTCACATATATATTTAAATGTAATATTTGTAGTATAATGTAGTATAGTGCATTTAATTAATTAAAAATTAAATTTTATTAAAATTACTATTACTAGATATCATTATTATTACATTCAAATATATTTAAAAATATAGTATATTTAGTTATTAGTTAATAGTCACTAGGAAAATAGACAGAAAAAGACTAGGCAAAGTAGACAATTTATCTAATATTTTACTCTCTTTTTTTTCTTGCTGACCATACAATACGGCACACACATACCTAAGAACTGTCCGTCCATATCTTCAGACGTAGATAAACTGCTGTTGTACCTGAAACAAATTGGCCCGGGTTAAAGAGAATGCGTTTCGCGAGAGCGTATAGAGAGGTCGTTCTACTCCGTGTCCCTGCAGCATTGCTGACAGTCACTTTACTTCAGCCAGCACATATTTCACATCTCTTCAGTAGCTCAGCAAGGATTCCTCATTCAGAGCTCATTACCTCGCCTGACAATTAATTAATAATAGTGGTCTGTGGCTGGGATCCGCCCATGGGGATCTAGCTCACGCAGGGCCACTCGTGTGCTCTACATGGGACCGTGGTCTCGGGTTGTGCAAAAAGGTTCAGGTCATTGATGTGTTCATGGTTTTTGCACAAACGTATTTATGTTAAGTTTATTTCTTTTTTATATTTCTTATAAAGGATTGTGACACAATATTGCCCTCCGCTTATGTCTTCAGACTGTGGCAAATGATTGTGGCAAAGGATGTTTGCTAATGTGATTATACACTTACCAGATAAAACGGTGGATCCTTTCAAGCAGGAGCCGTTTAAATCACACTTTGTCTTGTCGCAGGCAGCTGGGTTGTTGTCGCGGCGTGTTTTAATGATGGAAGTAGGCCACAGACTGTGGGAGGGGGTGGACGAGGAGTGTTGCATTAGCCGGCGTTCGTGACACACACAGTTCGTGTGACCGCGGATCCTCAGACTGTTGGCGGCGATAATTAAATTTCCTAGAATGAGCACTGGCTCTGTGACACAGGGGTAGCACCTAGAATATCCCCCTCTCTATCTCTCCTTCTCTCCATCCCTGGAGAAACAGATAGAGGCCGGGTGAAACAAATGCGTTTCATCAGGGGACCGCGTGCTGCAAAAAAAAAAATCCTATTTGTTCCGAATTGCTCTTTATCTGCGTTGAAGCTGAGATACGGGCGGCACTGGAAGGTTGTGAAATGACCTAATGAATCCTGTCCAAACTGCACGAACGGGAGGCCAGACCTGCTTTTAGGCAGATATTGCCGAGAAAGATTTTGTTGAATATTTCTTTCTTTTTTCTTCTTCAATAAATTGTCTTGACGGAAATTATTCCCCATGAGCGCCTGCTCTTGTGCTCCTCATCTTTCCGTATTAAAATCCACGTGGATGATTCAATTTTCTTCTGCTAATTTACTGCGGCACAACTTTAATATTCTTTAACCTTTGGTGATTAAAGTTTTCTGGAGGTGGGTGGATGGGGAACGGCTAAATCAAAGACTGTTAATCTTCATTCTTAAGTTATTATTTTCCGTCTCACGTAGTGTAGCGGATGTTCGGCCGTCACGCTATCACACACCTGATTGCTTTACACAAAGCTGCGTGTTTGACATCTCTGTGATTGACAGCCTGAATTGAGACTCCGGTGAATTGTTTTTAAGCTCATGTTTACAATCTGTGCTACATTTTGTAGCATATAGCAGCTCCAGGTTTTGACAATTGGATGATTTTTGTAACAGTAACTCTGTAAACTAAATTTTGAGGTCACCTTGAAAATAAGTTTGTGTTAATGTTCTTTTGAATGCATTTAAACAAATCAAGAATTGCTTTATTTTTACATTCTGTGGTGACTGACATGCCAAATTTGTCAAACAGATGCAATGGCCAGAGTGTTGCTGTGTGGCTGCTATGTTTTTCTGGGTGGTTAACTCTTTCCCCGCCATTGATGGAATTTTCTGTAATTTATGAGACAGCACTTCTCTGCCATTTACTTAATTTTCTTTCCTTTATGAGACAATGCTTTCCATCACTGACAGAACTTACTGTTGTTTATGAGATGCTTTCTCACCATTGATGGAATTTTGAGTTATTCGTGTGACAACACTTCACCCGCCATTGATGAAACTTTCTATAATTTATGAGACAGTGCTTTCCCGCCATTGACAGATTTTCCATTATTTATGAGACAACACTTCCCCACCATTAATTTTCCCCACCAAATTTTCTGTAATTTATGAGATAATGCTTCCTGCCATTGATTCAATTTTCCATCTTTTATGAGACAATGCTTCCCATATTGATTGATTTTCCATCATTTATGACAAGGCTTTCCACCATTGACAGAATATTTTTTGGCTATTTATGAGATTATGCTTTCCGCCACTGATTAAATTTTCCATCATTTATGAGACAACACTTCCCAAAACTTTGTCAATTGTGAGAAGCTTCCTGCAATTGACAGAATTTTCCATTGTTTATGAGATGATGCTTTTTCACCAATAATGGAATTTTCAGTCGTTTGTGAGACAACACTTTAGGACCATTAATGGAATTTTTTCAGTTATTCATGAGACAACTCTTCCCCGCCATTAACAGATTTTCCATTATTTATGAGACAACACTTCACCACCATTGATATTCCCCGTCAAATTTTCTGAGATTTATAACACCTCCTGTCATTGATGAAATTTTCTAGCATTTATGAGAGAATGCTTTCTTGCAATTGACAGTTTTTTCATCATTTATGAAACAACACTTTCCCACAATTGATTTTCCCCACCAAATTTTCTGTCATTTATGAGACAACGCTTCGCACCATAGATAAAATTTTCTATCATTTATGAGACAACACTTTCTTGCCATTAACAGGTTTTTCAACATTTATGCTTCCCCACCATTGTTTTTCCCCACCAAATTTTCTGTAATTGGAGATAACACTTTTCATCACTGACAGAATTTTTTTGTAATTTATGAGATAACACTTCCCGCCGTTGACAGAATTTTCCTTCATTTATGAGATAAGGATTCGTGCCGTTGAAATAACTTTCTGTCATTTATGTGATGACTTCCGCTCCATTGACCGCCATTGACAGAATTTTCCATTTTTTATGAGATAATGCTTCCTTGCCAAAGATGGAATTTTCAGTAATTTGTGAGAAAACACTTCACCACAACTGATGAAATTTTCAGTCATTTATGAGACAACAGTTCCCCGCCATTTGACAAATTTACATTTTATATTAATAAACATTAACTTCAGATACCAGTCAGAAATCGTAGGCAGATTCTGTCAAATAAAAACATTTTCTGTTTATATAAAATAACTTGAATAAAAGTGTCAGGGCTTTGGTGTCAAATAAATACATTTAATTTTTTTGTACAGTTCCATCATACTTGTCTGCGATCTTGTGGATTTGCCGTCAGATACATTTTATATTAATAAACATTAACTTCAGATACCAGTCAGCAATTGCAAGCAGTTTGCGTCAAATAAAAACATTTTCTGTTAATATAAAACAACTTGAAAAAAAGTGTCAGGGCTTTGGTGTCAAATAAATAAATTTAATATTTTTGTATTTTCCTGTACAGTTCCATCATACATGTCAGCGATCTCCTGGATTTTGTGTCAGATACATTTTATATTAATAAATATTAACTACAGATATACCAGTCAGCAATCGCAAGCAGTTTATGTAAAAAACAAACAAACAAACAAACAAAAAAAACAGTGATTTGGTGTCAAATAAATATATTTCATATTTTTGTATGGTTACATCATACTTGTCATAACTTCAGATACCAGTCAGCAATTGCAAGCAGTTTGTGTCAAATAAAAACATTTTCATTTTATATAAAATAACTTGAAAAGTGTGTCAGGGCTTTGGTGTCAAAAAATGAATTTCATATTTATGGTAAGGTTACATTATACTTGCCAGCGAGTTCCCGTCAAATACATTATATATTAATAAACATTAACTTCAGATACCAGTCAACAATCGCAGGCAGTTTGTGTCAAAGAAAAAACATTTCTTTGTTAAAAAAAAAGAAAAAATAACTTGAAAAAAGTGTCAGGGCCTTGGTGTCAAATAAATACATTTAATATTTTTGTACGGTTTCATCATACTTGTCAGCGATCTCCTGGATTTGGCGTCAGATACATTTTATATTAATAAACATTAACTTCAGATTCCAGTCAGCAATTGCAGGCAGTTTGTGTCAAAGAAAATCATTTTTTTGTTAAAATAAAATAACTTGAAAAAGGTGTCAGGGCCTTGGTGTCAAATAAATACATTTAATATTTTTGTATATTTTTGTACGGTTTCATCATGCTTGTCAGCGATCTCCTGGATTTGGCGTCAGATACATTTTATATTAATAAACATGAACTTCAGATACCTGTCAACAATCGCAGGCAGTTTGTGTCAAAGAAAAACATTTTTTTGTTAAAAAAATAAAAATAAAAATAACTTTAAAAAAGTGTCAGGGCTTTGGTGTCAAATAAATACATTTAATATTTTTGTACGGTTTCATCATACTTGTCAGCGGTCTGCTGGATTTGTCGTCAGATACATTTTATATTAATAAACATTAACTTCAGATTCCAGTCAGCAATCGCCGGCAGTTTGTGTCAAAGAAAAACATTTTTTTGTGAAAAAAAAAAAAAAAAAATAACTTGAAAAAAGTGTCAGGGCTTTGGTGTCAGATAAATACATCTCATATTTCTGTACGGTTCCATCATACATGTCAGCGATCTCCTGGGTTTGATGTCAGATACATTATATATTAATAAACATTAACTTCAGATACTGGTCAGCAATCGCAGACAGTTTATGTCAAATAAAAACAGTTTTATTTCATATAAAATAACTTGGAAAAAAAGTGTCAGTGCTTTGATGTCAAATTAATACATTTTATTATTATTATTATTATTTATTTTTTTTTTTTTTTGTATCATCTTACATGTCAGGAATCTCCTGGGTTTGCCATCAGATACATTTTATATTAATAAACATTAACTTGAGATACCAGTCAGCAAACGCAAGCAGTTTATGTCAAATAAAAACTTTTTTGTGCATATAAAACAACTTGAAAAAAGTGTCAAGGCTTTTTGCGGTCAAATAAATACATTTCATATTTTTGTATGGTTACATCATACTTGTCTGCGATCTCGTGGATTGGTGTCAGATACATTTTATATTAATAAATATTAACTTCAGATACCAGTCAGCAATCGCAGGCAGTTTGTGTCAAAGAAAAACATTTCTTTGTTAAAAAAAAAAAAAAAAATAACTTGAAAAAGTGTCAGGGCCTTGCTGTCAAATAAATACATTTAATATTTTTGTACGGTTTCATCATACTTGTCATCGATCTCCTGGATTTGGCGTCAGATACATTTTATATTAATAAACATGAACTTCATTTCAATATTTTGTGTCAAAGAAAAACATTTTTTTGTTAAAATAAAATAACTTGAAAAAAAGTGTCAGGGCCTTGGTGTCAAATAAATACATTTAATATTTTTGTACGGTTCCATCATACTTGTCAGCGATCTCCTGGATTTGTCGTCAGATACATTTTATATTAATAAACATGAACTTCAGATACCAGTCAGCAATCGCAGGCAGTTTGTGTCAAAGAAAAACATTTTTTTGTTAAAAAAAAAATAACTTGAAAAAAGTGTCAGGGCGTTGGTGTCAAATACACACATTTAATATTTTTGTATATTTTTGAAAAGTTTCATCATACACGTCAGCAATCTCCTCGGTTTGCCGTTAGATACATTTTATATTAATAAACATTAACTTCAGATACTGGTCAGCAATCGCAGGCAGTTTATGTCAAATTAAAACAGTTTTATTTCACATAAAATAACTTGAAAAATGTGTCAGAGCTTTGGTGTCAAATAAATACATTTCATATTTTGGAAAATTTACATTATACTTACCAGCGATCTCCAGGAGATCGTGTCAAATACATAATATATTAATAAACATTAACTTCAGATACCAGTCAGCAATCGCAGGCAGTTTGTGTCAAAGAAAAACATTTTTTTGTTAAAATAAAATAACTTGAAAAAAGTGTCAGGGCCTTGGTGTCAAATAAATACATTTAATATTTTTGTATATTTTTGTACGGTTTCATCATACTTGTCATCGATCTCCTGGATTTGGCGTCAGATACATTTTATATTAATAAACATGAACTTCAGATACCTGTCAACAATCGCAGGCAGTTTGTGTCAAAGAAAAACATTTTTTTGTTAAAAAAAAAAAAAAAACATAACTTGAAAAAGTGTCAGGGCCTTGCTGTCAAATAAATACATTTAATATTTTTGTAAGGTTCCATCATACTTGTCAGCGATCTCCTGGATTTGTCGTCAGATACATTTTATATTAATAAACATTAACTTCAGATTCCACTCAGCAATGGCAGGCAGTTTGTCTCAAAGAAAAACATTTTTTTTGTAAAAAAAAAAAAAAAAAACTTGATAAAAGTGTCAGGGCTTTGGTGTCAAATAAACACATTTCATATTTTTGTATTTTCCTGTACGGTTCCATCATACTTGTTAGCGATCTCGCGGATTTGGCGTCACATACATTTTATATTTGTGGCCTGTGGGTTGTAAGAAAGCAGCACAGGATACAAAAAATAACTTTTAGGGGGCTTTATTCTGATAGCTGTCTTTGAGAAGGACAGTGATCGATGGGAGAAACAGATAATGTAAAAGTTTTAATAAAAAAATTAAATGTCTTTTGTCTCTGTTGTGGTTATTTGACAAAACCAAGAGATCAAACAGTTTATTCAAAAATCAGTCCAGGAACATTCACAACCTTCAAAAACTTCAAGGTTCAATTACAGGAAAATTCAGCCTTTCTGAGTTGAATAGAGTGAAATTAAAGGAAATAAAATAAAATAAAAATGAAATACGGTAGAGGCTAATATTTGAATAAAATGACAACAGTACATCAGCCTATCATTAGACAGTTTTCATGAAATTACCTGAAAGTAATTACCTTGTAAGTACAAAGAAACATTTTTTTAGTACATTCTAACAACTTTATAAGGGTATTAAATGTTTTAGTAACACTCATAACGGTTTTTAACATGCACATTTCAATCACCTTAAACTGGAAAATACACTGAGCTTTAAACAGACTAAATGAAATTGCATTAACATTCTTTGTACATACCCAGTCCTTGCACGCAGTGGTGGGCAGTAACGAAGTAGTTGTACTTCCTTACTGTACTTAAGTACATTTTTCAAGTATCTGTACTTTACTGGAGTAGTTTTATTTTGAGTAACTTTCACTTTTACTTCACTACATTCCAAAGTGTGAGATCGTACTTCTTACTTTACTACATTTCATAAAACATATCGTTACTCCTTATAATATATCACATGCTCTGAGACGCACAAGCGGTGTCTGACTCATGAACAAACTGATTCTTTCAAACGAACTTTCCTCACTGATGTAAGGTTAGCAGTTTTATTAAAATACTACGCATGTAGCCCTACGTGACGTCTGTTTTTATATTGTTTAGCAACAGTATACATTTTTATATTGTTTGGATCAGCTAGAGTAGACAGATATGAATGTTTATTCACCCATACTGAAAATAAGTAAATATTGTTAGCTGATGCTAACTGTCTGGTTGCTTGCTGGTGCTAAGTTGAGATAATTTTTAGATATAAAGTCCACATATTTTTATTCAACCACCTAGATAGATTACATCCGAGGGAAAAGAAAGGATATCATGCTCAAAACATGGTAACTACAGTAATTATCAAAGTTGAAAGTGATGCTTTCTGGGGGCATTTGGCCAGGGGTGTTTTTACACAGACAATATTTGAAAGGAAAAAATCATTATGAAAACATAATATTTTCCTTGAAATGTTCTTGCTAACTTCAGGCCGTATTCTCATGTCATATATAACTGTGACGTTATACAAAACAAGCTTTAAAACACTTTTTTCTTACTTTGATGGTCAAATGTGTTTTCTCTCAGGGACATTGCAGTGTAAGCTTCACATTGAATATTACTATATCACTCTCCTCAACATAGTCCATATCAACAACAAAAATGTATTTTTTGGGAAAATCCCAGGTATTTTGAGCAGTAGGATTATATAAAAAAAGTGCTAATATAAAATTCAATAAAGTAGCCTATATAAAATTGCAAAATCTTTCAGTACTTTTTTTTACCTAAGTACATAAAAAATCAGGTACTTTTGTACTTTCACTTGAGTAAAATTGAAAGAGGAGCACTTTTACTTTTACTGGAGTAATATTTTATTATACGTATCTGTACTTTTACTCAAGTACTCAACTTGTGTACTTCGTCCACCACTGCTTGCACGTGTTCAAAACGTGATCAAGCCCGATCCACCTCACACATGCAATCCATAAATGTCCGTAAAAGACAATCTAGGAAACATTTGTTATTAGCACACTATGCTCAAGTACATATTTAATGAGAT
The DNA here is from genome assembly GCF_022985175.1 of Labeo rohita. Classification (NCBI taxonomy): domain Eukaryota; kingdom Metazoa; phylum Chordata; class Actinopteri; order Cypriniformes; family Cyprinidae; genus Labeo; species Labeo rohita. Next base: position 6,568,840 of record NC_066891.1, on the reverse strand, counting down.
TCGTTCACAACTTCTATAAAAAGATGTACATTTACCTTGCCCAATTCTGATTAGTGCATTCACTGGTCCCCTCATACTGAGATCGGTACACAAGTTACTTGCTGGAGCGCTGCAAAGCAAGTGTCGCAACATCATTTCTTCTTCTTTCGAGTTTTTTTGGCGGATTGGCAAGCCAACGTTAAAGGTGCATGTCCGGATTTATGCTTAACATTAAGTTTTGTTAATTTTCTCCACTGGGCTACATATTAATAAACATTAACTTCAGATACCAGTCAGCAATCGCAAGCAGTTTGTGTCAAATAAAAACATTTCATATTTTTGTGCGGTTACCTCATACTTGTCTGCGATCTCGTGGATTTGGCGTCAGATACATTATATATTAATAAACATTAACTTCAGACACCAGTCAGCAATCACAGGCAGTTTGTGTGAAATAAAATCATTTTCTATCCATATAAAAAATAACTTGAAAAGTGTGTCAGGGCTTTGGTGTCAAATAAATAAATGTCATATTTTTGGTATGGTTACAGTATACTTGTCAGTGATCTTCAGGAGTTCGCGTCAAATACATTATATATTAATAAACATTAACTTCAGATACCAGTCAGCAATCACAGGCAGTTTGTGTCAAATAAAAACATTTTCATTTTATATAAAATAACTTGAAAAGTGTGTCAGGGCTTTGGTGTCAAATAAATACATTATTTCATATTTTTGGTATGGCTACCTAATACTTGTCTGCGATCTTGTGGATTTGGCGTCAGATACATTTTATATTAATAAACATTAACTTCAGATACCAGTCAGCAATCGCAAGCAGTTTTGTCAAATAAAAACGTTTTCTGTTAATATAAAGTGACATAATATAAAGTAAATAAAATAATATGAAGATAAGATTGAAGCTGGAATCATTCATGCGACGGTTGTTTAGTAGCAAGCTAAGCTAGCAGCTTACCTCAAATCTGCTGTATCAGTAACTGAGGACTTTCTGCTGTTTGTTGTGCTGATTTTATCATTTGTTTTGCTTCAGTTCAGCAGAAAATCAGTCTGTATAAAACAAATGGGAATAACAAGCTTTGTAAACATGGGTAACAGTCTGAATTCACTGCAACAAATTAAAATATGTGTAGTTAACAGCACCAACAGATAAAGCTGATGTTGTGTCCTATCACAGACTGTTTATATTTTGACAGAATTTAATTAAAATTTGTACTAGTGGCTTTCACTTTGAAGATTTTTAATTCAGTACAGAGTTGTGATGTTTTTGAAGAAAAATAATTTAGTTGTGGAAAAATTGCAAGCAATTATTCATATTTCTGTCCTGTTACTGGCTGCAGGGACCCGAATTATCATTTAGCATTAGTGCTGTGCTGTGTGTGTGCTGTAGTTCGTAAGTTTGAACAATATTTTTCATGGTTTGGTTGATTGTCATTAATATCAGTGTTAATACTGATAATGCAGGGGACAATTTAACAATGAGTTTATTTTAAAATACAAAACCTAAAATAAGTAAAATATTTATAATATAAGAAATAATAGTACTGGTAATTCATCTTAGTCAACTGTTTTTTCTTTCTTTCTTTGCACATAGGCTATGCTTTGCATGAATTTAATTCATTTCACAAGAAATGTATTTCACCATGTAGTAATTACTGATTTATACTCCCTCTTCAGGGATTTAGGTGTTTTTTTTAGTGGCAGCGTTCACACATCAGTCTTAAGTGACCATGACAGGCGTCCTGTCACATGGCTGCATGGAGTTCCTGCAATATTTAAGGTGAGTTCAGATGAAATGCTTCATTATTAGTGTTGTGTCAGTGCGAGGAAGAAACCTCTGCAGATGGACACAGGGACACAGGCTTTCGGAGAGAGAGAGATAGAAGAGCAGCGTAGGAAATGCATTACAGAGGTATTGATCACAATGACATGACTATCAGCTGTGACTTCCACAGAAAAGGTCACACGGCTTGAGCCCGTCTCCCAGATTCTGAGAGAAAACAAGAGAAATAAGACAGGGAATGAGGAGTGAGACATTCAGACAACAAAATAATATAGCCATGTTTGTTTATTTGAGATAATTAAAGATTTTGTAATCATTGGTGAGTAAATGATGAATAAATATAAGTTATCTTAAGTTAGTTAAGATCATATTCAAACCTGTATTTTGTTTTTACTTCCATAGAACACAATATTTTACCTGTTTGGGCCACTCTTTTCCATATAATGAAACCATACAGTAAACATAAAGAAAAACTTCACGCTCCAAAAATGACAAAAAAGCACCATAGGATAACGTATCACTTATGTGCTGTGTTTAAAAGGATAGTTTACCCAAAAATGATTTTGTTTTAATTATTTTTGGGTGAACTTGTCACACCTCTGTGGACAGTTTTGTTGGTTTCGCCTTTCTGTGCCCTTGTATGGTCGTTCCTGGTCCGTTTCTCGTTATGTCTTTACTGGATAATTACTCTCACCTGTTTGCATCGTTAGCACCCCTTTATATGTCTTATTCAGTGCCGTGGTTGTCGTCTGTTTTTAAAGTTATGTTGGTGTGTGTCTCCCTGCTGTTCCTGTCTGTATGTACCCTGTTTGGATTTTAGTAAAGCCTTTTTGTTATATCTCGTCTTCCTACGTCTTCCTCCTACACACGACCTGACAGAAGAGCGGAGGCTATGCCGGAGGCTGAGGACGCGCTTTTGGGTTTGCGGCAAGGTGGTCGGAGGTTGGAGCGATATGTGGAGGATTTCCTCCAGCTCGCTAACCAGCTGAGTTGGAATGACGCTGCTCTAGGTGCGTGTTTTCAGCTGGGGCTGGAGAACGAGACTATCCATTGTGATCTTCCCATGTGTGAGTATCCCCTGATTGAACTGATTAATCTCATCCTTTATTTAACCGGTTCTAATTTTGAAGTGGAAGAAATAGGGAAGAGTTATAAGCCTTGTCGTCCAGCCCCCTCTGGAAAACGTCGCGTCATGCCGGCTCACTCCTCGCTGGGAACCCCCACATACCACCTGCCCAGCCCCAAGTACCCCCATGTATTCCAAGGCTCCATCTGTGTCCTCAGCCCCGAACCGCCGGCCGCAGCCCGCTCAAGAACTCCGGCCGTGGCCCACGCTTATATCCGCCAGTCGCCGCCCCGCGCTCAAGCCTGCCGACTTCTCATGCCCCTGTCCTCTCTCCTTCTCCTTCGTCTCCGCTGGTTACGTCCAGCCCTCCTACATCTCTGCTGGTCCCATCCAGCCCTCCTACATCTCCGCTGGTCCAGCCCCCAAGAGCCCACGCTTGTGTGTAGTGCCGCTCCAGAGTGTAGTACCCTATTTTCCCCCAAGAAATTTTTTTTGGGGGGGGGCATATGCATGGACTGTCTGCTTCGCCATGGCCTCCCGGACTGTGAGCTCTGCCATGGCTCCCTGATCTGCCATGGCTTCCCGGACTGTGTGCTCTGCCGTGGCTCCCCGAGCTTCCTGATCCGCCATGGCCTCCCGGACTGTATGCTGCGCCATGGCTCCCCGAGCTCCCTGATCCGCCATGGCCTCCTGGACTGTATGCTCCGCCGTGGCTCCCCGAGCTCCCTGATCCTCCATGGCCTCTCGGACTGTGTGCTCCGCCGTGGCTCCCCGAGCTTCCTTATCTGCCACGAGCCTCCAGGGCGACTGTTTTGTTGGTTTCGAATTTTTGTGCCCTTATATGGTAAAGCCTTTTTGTTATTTCGTCTCCCTACATCTTCCTCATACACACGACCTGAAAGAACTATCCCTTTAAGTCTTTAGAAGTTATGCAATGGCTTTTTTTCAAGAACAGACTGAAATTTAACATGAACATCTTCTCCTTTGCCACAGCTTCCAAATATATGGAAAATTGTGAGAAAGTTTAAAATAAGAAATAGTCACATTGTAACATATAGAGTTCTGATAAAGTTGCAGTTGTGACAAAATCTTTGAGGTTCAAAGAAATTTGCAGAATTGTGACCTGTGAACTCATATTGTGACAGAATTGAAATTTTACGTAATAAATTTGCAAATATGACATGTAAAGTCACCTTGTAACAAAGTTGCAATTGTGAGATGCAAAGTCAAACTGTAGCATAAAAAGTTGCAATTATGAAAATAAAGTGGCAACTGTGACATCTAAATTCACACTGTAAGAAATTGTGCATTCATAAATAAAAAAGCAAATATAACAATATAAAATGGCAATTGTGACAACTTTTATAAGAAAATTTGCAGTTCTTAGAAATAAAGTAGCATTTTGTCACACCCCGTCGATGTTTTGTTGGTTTCGCCCTTCTGTGCCCTTCTGTGGTCTTTCCTGTTCCGTTTGTTATGTCTTTATTGGTTAATTACTATCACCTGTCTTTGTATCGTTAGCACCCCTTTATAAGTCTGATGCAGTGCCGTGGTTGTCATCTGTTCTTAAAGGTATGTTGGTGCGTGTTTCCTTGCTGTTCCTGTCTGTATGTACCCTGTTTGGATTTTAGTAAAGCCTTTTTTGTTATATTTCATCTCCCTACGTCTTCCTACACACGACCTGACACATTAGTGAAATACAAAGTCACATTATGACAAAGTTGCAATTTTGAGATGTAAAGTTGCATTATGACAAAGTTGCAATTCTGAGATGTAAAGTCACATGGACAAAGTTGCAACTGTGAAATATAAAGTCACAGTCAAATTGTAATATATATTGTCAAGTCGCAATTTTAAGAAAAATGGTTTATTTTTAAAAATTAGAATAAAATAGATATTTTAAATTATACTGAATCATTGTATAAATGTTTTATTATTGAATGAAAGTATTATATATAGGGTATTTGTAGCCAACATTTCATTAATGGATTTTTACTGCATTCTTGAAGTATGCATTTCTGTGTTTCTGCTTTAGAATTGGTTGAAAATTAGTTATCTTAGAAGGCAGAAAAATTATATTGAATACATTTCGGTCCAGACTTTGCCTCAGAAGTGCTTATGATGCCTTAAAATGATGTTTAGGTAGGCAACTTACTAGATTTTTAAACAAATTAAAACAGTGAAGGAATTAAAAAAAAAAAATATGATAGCACTTCTTTTGTGTGTTCACTTTTTGGTAGTTAAAGAGAGAGTTGACCCAAAAATGAAAATTGTGTTATTAATTACTCGCCCTCATGTCGTTCCAAACCTGTATGACCTTTGTTGATCTTCAGGAACACAAATTAAGGTGCTTTTGATGAAATCTGAGAGCTTTCTGACCCTGTATATTTTCGTTTATATATGAACTATTTTTGTGTTTTATATTCATCTCTGTGAGTATATGGAAAATAGCTTTACTAATATTGATCTCCTTCCGCATTCCAGAAAAGAAAGAAAATCATACAGGTTTGGAACAGCATGACAGTAAAAATAACAAAAAAAAACAATGACAGAACTTTACAATTTGGCAGCTATTCCTGTAAAACAGTGCTGCATGTATGCATGCTCTAACAAGTAAAAACAAGATGTAAGTCTTTAACCAAAGATGTTTCTAGTGAAATACATACAGAGACTGCGCACTGGTGCTCTAATTCTTATGTGAGTCAGCAATCTGACTCTAATTTCCTGTGAGAGTGAATGTGTGTGTGCGCACGCGAGAGAGGTTTTCACCTCGAAATTCCTCTGCGATCACAATGTTACAAATCAAAGCAGACAGCAATGCCTGCACCTATTACAGTCCCCTCATTCACCATAATCGTGACTCATCTCACTTTCCTGTAAATCTTTGTCCTCGGGTTTATGTAGTGCAGTCTAAATCTCTGAAACCCTCTGGGCGTGAAGCGTCTCGTAAAACTGATGAATCTGCTATTCATGACGGGATTGGTGAAGCCTTATCAGAGCAGCTGGGATGTGCATGTCAGGCCCGGATCTCAAGAGGAATGTTTGTTCCGCAGAGCCAAACCCTGACCCATAGTGACCACGCTCACAGTCAAGCTTCAAAAAGACAAAAAAAAAAAAAAACACCATACAGTTGAGGTCAAAAGTTTACATACACTTTGCAGAATCTGCAAAATGTGAATTATTGTACCAAAATAAGAGGGATTAAATGACTTTGGACTTTGATTCAAACAAAGTCCTTATGTAGCCATCTGATAATAAAGGCTTTTAATTTACAAGTGTGCCATGGTCATTCTGAAGTTTTCTTTGAATGACTGTATGATTTTGAAATCCGTCTTTTCACACTGAGGACAACTGAGGGACTCGTATGCATCTACTACAGAAGGTTCTCTGTAGAACACTCACTGATGCTACAGAAGGTAAATTTAACTTATTTTGTCTTCTGGGAAACATGTAAGTATATTATATAGCTTATGAAGGGCAGTACTAAATGAAAAAAAAAGCATTGTTGCAGTCATTGTTGAAAAGGGTTCAAATACAAAAAAAAAAATGCTGAAAAACCAAAGAATTTGTGAGATCTGAAGGATTTTTCTGAAGAACAGCAGGAAGTTAAACTGTTCAGGACAAACAAGAGACTCATGAACAGCTATCACTTAAAAAAAACAGCTGTGGATCATCCAGGTTACAGTATTAAGAATCAAGTGTATGTAAACTTTTGAACAACTATTATTTTCCCTTGTGGGCTATATGTAAACATCTTTTATGTGAAATATCGCATTTAGGTCAGTATTAAATAAAAATAAATAAATAAGTAAATAAATAAATAACAACATGCATTTTATATGATCCCTCTTATTTTGGTAAAATAATTAACATTTAGCAGATTCTGTAAACTTTTGTAAATGTTGTAAATGTTGTCCACATTACTTCTGAAACCATACAGTACTGGTCAAAAAATGTGAATACTGTGAATTGTAAAATATTGTTACAATTAAAAATAACTGCTTTCTATTTGAATATATCTTCAAATGTAATTTATTCCTGTGATGCAATGCTCAATTTTCAGCATTATTACTCCAGTCATTCTAATATGCTGATTTGCTGCTCATGAAACTTTTTTTATTATTATTATCAGTTCTGAATACATTTGAGCGGCTTAATGTTTTTGAGAAAACTGCGATATGCTGCCATCAGAATAATATTTTTATTCTGAAATGTGTTTGCAAATCACATATTAGAATAATTTCTGAAGGATCATGTGACGCTGCTATTCCTTTAATGTACTATTGTATACTTTTTATTTGTGTGTGTGTGTGTGTGTGTGTGTGAGAGAGTGAAATCTGGTTGGTGTGCATTAGATTTTCATCCCATCTGAAGAGAAATGGCCTCCATCAGATCTCCGTGCTGTTTCGATTCCCCCTCACGTCAGCGTGACACACGGCTCTGAGTCATGCAGGCTGGGATGGCTCCGCAGTTCTGCAGCATCACTGCAGACTCTCTCACGCACCAACGTTTTGTGCCTCAACAGTCACTGCTAGTATGTGAATGCTTTACTCTTCCACTTTATTTCCTGTAACTCTCTTCCTGTTCTTGACACCATCCATAGAACAGAAAAAGAAAACTACCAACAGAAATCCATTTTCATCTTCACATAATAATCATCACACACTCTTGGGCTTTGTCCCAAAATCTAGTCAACTGCCTATATAGGCTGTTGCCTTTTAAGGCAGCCTCATTACAAACAGAGTTTGATGTTAGTAGGCAATAAAAATGTTTTTGAAGTTGTAAACAAAACACATAATTTGAGTATGTTTTACAATTTCAGATTTTCTACTTAAAAATGTCAATTCGTTTAATTCGGTGTTACTAGTCATTTCTTTGTAAGTTTTGAGTGAAATGTATTTTTTATGCTGCTAACTTAATGGTGATAAACTACTAGCTCAAATATATCATTTTAAATTATACTAAACTATTAATACTATAATACTATTAGAACTATTAAAACTAATAATTATACTTAAATATTAATACTTTTTATTATTGAATGAATGTTAGGTATTTGTAGGAAACATTTCTTTAATAGATGTTTACTGCATTCTTGATGAAGTATGCATTTCTATGTGTTTCTGCCTTAGGATTGGTTGAAAATGTGTTACCAAACCCATAAGGCATCTGTTCATCTTTGGAATGCAAATTAAGATATTTTTGATTAAATCCAAGAGTTTTCTGAACCTGCAATGCAACTACCTGTTCAAGACCCAGAAAGGTAGTAAGGGCATCAATAAAATAGTCCAAGTGACATCAGTGGTTCAACTGTGTTATGAAGCTACAAGAATGCTTTTTGTGCGTGAAGAAAACAAAAACATATATCATATATATATACTGCTATCGGATACACTTTTGTAGTTGATTTGCAATTAGCACTTCATTTAAGACCCAACAGCACACTAAGTGAGCACTAAACGAGCCCCAGCGCACGAGGACAGAACAACCCTGCGTCTCCCCACTGTCACTTCATAAGCACATTAGAGACAAGAGAGCCAGAGCTAATTAATATCCAATTAATATGCATGACAGCACTTCAGCAGCTCTTATCGAATGAGAATGCACTGTTTAATGCTTTCACTGAAGGGTTTTTAAATCAGGACTTTGTTTCTCATTAATAGAGAGACAAGACGTAACACATTTTTATTGAAACCTACACTCTCATGTATCAGCTCACATGCATTTTCCTAGTGTAGATCAATACTCCTCAACAGTTATCTACAGTATATCAAAAGTAGTACATAATGAGACTATCTGCTGTATAAATTTTTCTTGCACTCAATAAAATTTAAATTATTATAATATTTACAATTCGCAATGCCATTTACCTGGAACTACTAGTGTGTAACATGAAGATGCGTGTTGCTTGAATTGTTGTCTGTTCTTTCTGACATTGTATGTCTTTGGCTGTTAAAGCATGTCTTGCTATTTTTTTTTATTTTTATTTTATTTTATTTTTTTTGTGATCTCACGCAATGAGTGCCACGTTTTGAGTTCAGAAAACAACTTAGCACTTTTGTATTGCTACAAGCATTAACAAGCCTCAGTATTTAGGAGGGAGGTGGAGTTTACTTTGAATGTCTGTCATTAATCCAGTCTAGTTAGGCAACTTCCTAGACATGGGAACAGAGCTAGAAACACCAAAATATTTAATCTCTTATTCATGATTAACAATACAAAATTATCGAAACTTATTTTTACCATGGAATAAAAAAATAAGAGGTCAGAATTGTGAAATAAAAAGCTGTAATGGCGGAAACAAAAACAACTGCAAGATGTATATTTGTAATTTCAAGAAAAAAAGTCAAAATTGTGAGATGTACTGTAAACAGATTTTAAAAGAGAAGTTAATATTGCAAGATGTAAACTTAAAATGTGAAAGAAAAAAGTAAATTTTGTGAGATGTAAACTTAGAATTTCAAGAAAAAAAAATCTAAATTGTGAGAAAGTCAAAATTGCAAGATGTAAACTTAGAATTTTAAAGAAAACATCAATATTGCAAGATGTAAACTTCGAATTTTTAAAAAGTCAGCATTGCGAGATGTAAACAGATTTTAAAAGAAAACGTTAATATTGCGAGACGCAAACTTAGAACTTAAATGAAAAAAGTAAATATTTTGAGATGTAAACTTAGAATTTTAAAGAAAAAGTCAGTATTGCGTGATGTAAATAGAATTTGAAAGAAAAAGTCAATATTGTGAGATGTAAATAGACTTTAAAAGAAAAAGTTAATATTGTGAGATGTAAACTTAGAATTTTAAAGAAAAAGTCAGTATTGCGTGATGTAAATAGAATTTGAAAGAAAAAGTCAATATTGTGAGATGTAAACTTAGAATTTTAGGGAAAAAAGACGATATTGTGAGATGCAAACTTAGAATTTTAAAGAAAAAGACTTAGCAAGATGTAAACTTAGAATTTTAAAGGAAAAGTCAATATTGCAAGATGTAAACTTAGAATTTAAATAAAACTCTAAATTGCGATGTAAACTCAGAAAAAGTTGAAAATGAGAGTTTATAGCTTGCAAGAAAAAATCGACATTGCGAGATGTAAACGTATAAGTTTCTAACTTGTAGTTACGAGTTGTAAACTCGTAAACATTTGTTAGAAAAAAGTCTGAACTGTGAGATATAAACTCACAATTGGAGAAGAAAAGTCAGAATTGTAAAATGGAGCCTGTATGACTTACATACTTTTGCAAGAAAACATCTAGTTGTTTTTAGTATTTCTCTTGTGCATTGTGAAACTACAAACTGCTGTGTTTCAAACGTGTAAAAATTTGCCACACGGCTGAAATAACCCTTTTTTTGAGTGCACTCTGTCCTGCACAACAAATATTATCTATCACACCATTTCTTCCATCATGCTTCTCTCTCAGGAGAACACAGCATTTGTCTGATTGATTGAATGTCTTGGTTAGACGCATTTCATGCGAGGCCGATACCAAGCTGAGCTCCGTCTGCACCGCACTGCTACTCATATCAAAGGTAAATGTTTGCTCTCTGACATAACATCCAAGCGAATATTTCATCTCTTTTTCCTTTCATAAAACAAATTCATAGCGTGCATAAATACATCAAATATTTCAGAGCAACTATTTACAGCCAGGTGAAAATAACACTAGCCGTGCAGCTACTAGAACCTGGATGGATGCTGAACCCCGAAAGAACTACAACAAAATGCATGTTTGATGTTGTTGAACATGGCCTAGAGGGTAGTGCATGAATTTCAACATTTATGTATGAGCATCCCAAGTTCTATATGCTGAACGCAATAAAATTGACTGTGGCATGAAAAATAATAAATCCAATCTGACTCTTGCTGATGTAAAGTGGTGTAAATGATTCAGATCAAAGGCAAGGAAGCTCTTGTAAACATCTGCATTCATTCACTCATCCTCTAATAATGGAAGTCTGATTTCTGCCATCTAATATATATATATATATATATATATTTTAAAGATTACCTTAATTTGGACATAAAAAGAAAAAAAAAAAAACAAAAAAACTAATTCGAGATTCTAAGGCAATGAATTTTAGTGTTTGTGTGTGTTTGTGTGTGTGTGCATGTGCTAATAATGACCAGTGGGAGTCTGAGACCTGTAGAACCAGGGAAAAGTCCCTCCAAGGCGTCTGGCTGGACTCTCCTGTCATCAGGGCTGTGATGGCGTTTTTCTCTCTTTCTCTTCCCGAGGGAGCAAGTGACAGAAGGGATGAGAGAAGCCGACTAAAATGTGTGAAAGAAATGTGCGATGGACTCTCGGCTGTATCCCTTCAGCAACAGATGGGCTCCTAATGAACAATCTTCCAGCCAACAATGTGGAATGAGCCGAACGACGTCAACGACATGGAGACAGCAGGACCACCGAATGAGTCAGCGGGCCAGTTTCAGTTGTGGTTTGCTTTTCCAAAGAGGAGAGAAGAGATGTCACTACAGGTGAACACAGGAGGTGACCTAAACCACCTGTCCACTGGTTCGTATCCCAGAGGCCAGCTGTTTCCACGGCAACAAAGTGTTGATGGGTCACGTCACCTCAAAAGTTACCGTAAGGCGCCGTCGCATTAAAGGGATGGTTCACCCAAAAATTAAAATTCTGTCATTAATTACTCACTCTCCTGTTGTTCCAAACCCATAAGACCTTTGTTCATCTTTGAAACAAATGTGGTACTACCACATTCAAGGCCCAGAAAGGTAGGACATCATTAAATAGTCCACGTGACATCGGTGGTTCAAATAAGACTGACATAGAAGAGTAGAAATTGTTGAATAAAGTTATCAGTGTTCTCTTTGCACACAAAAGGTATTCTTGTAGCTTCATAAAATTAAGGTTAGTCATAAAAAAAATAGTCATGGACTATTTTAACAATGTTTTAACTATTGTACTACTTTTCTGGGACTTGAACTTGTCAGTTGCGTTGCTGTCTATGCAGGGTCAGAAAGTTACCAATTTCATCAAAAATATCTTGATTTGTGTTTTGAAAATGAACAAAGGTCTATGAAGTTATACAAGTAAACAATTGTTCTAACTGTATGACAATAGGTAGTCTTGATAATGACACAGAGTAACTGTCACAGTTATGTGTGTAGAAGGAGACGTACGAAGACAACATAAGTCTTTAATAAAATCCACAAAAGGTAAATCCAGACAGGAACGGCAGGGAAACACACACCAACATAACCTTAAGATTGGACGAACAACGCTGAACTGAATACAACTTATATAGGGGTGCTAATGATACAGGTGAGGGTGATTAACTAATAATGACTTAACAAGGACAGGAACAGGAAAAACCATATATGGGCACAGAAGGGAGAAACCAACACAAACAGTCCACGGGGGAGTGACATTACTCCCCCCCTCCCGGAAGGCGTGACCTCGCGCTGTAGAAGAAAACAAAAACAAAGGAGTGGATGTGGGGTGGTAACAGAAAGTCAGTGTAGGAGGAGGCTCTGGTGGAGGACGGACTCCCGGGAGGAGGACAACAAACAAAGTCCAGAGTGGTGACGATGGAGGGAGGAGCCAGGGAGGACACAGAAGGGACTCAGAAGGAGGAGCCAGGCGAGACCCAGGCCGCAGCCATGATGGTAGCCCACGGCGGAGCCGACGGAGGGAGGAGCCATGGTGGAGGAAGGGCTGACGACTCCAGGGGGCCGACCGATGGCGGCAGAGCAGGTGGAGGTGGAGCCCGAGGTGGAGACGGAGAGCTGATGGTCCTGGGAGACACCGAGGATCCGGAGGGCCAAGGCAGAGCCCAAGGCTCTGGCGACCGAGGCGGAGATCCAGAGGTCCGCGGCGGAGCTGGAGCAACAGAGGACTGAGGCACAGCCGGAGGGAGGGAGGAGCCCAACGGAGCCGGTGGGATGGAGCGACGAGGCGCAGCCGGAGGAGTGGAGTCCTGAGGCGATGGCGGGACGACGACTGACCAAGGCGGAGCCGGAGGGACGAGGGAGCCTGGTGGAGCTGGTGGGCCGATGGGTGACGGCGGAGACGAGGGAGCTGAGAGCCGGGGTGGAGCCGCTGGGTCGGAGGGCCGAGGCAGAGTCCAGGACTCGAAGGCTGGAGGCGGAGACAATGGATCCTCCAGCCATGACGCCGATGGAGACTGGCAGACCCGCGGCGAGCCCACCGCACAGATGGTGGGCTGAGGGTGAGCAGAGGGGCTGTCAGGAGACAGCGGTGGTGGGACTGAGGCAACTGGGATGACAGGAGGAAATAACAGGGGGAGGGTTGGTGGGAAATCCAGGCAGGTAGACAGTTTAAGGCAGACAGATTGTGCAGCACATATATCCTCAGAGAAAATCAAATCTTGTTCCACATTTAAAATGTCCCAGGTCCAGACATTGCTCACCCTCAGCGGCAGTGCAGTGGGTCGTGCTGTCCTCAGCACCCTCACGCCCAACTGGAACATCCACGTCATGGGCATTGCAGCCGGCTCTCACACCTGGTCGGACTCGATAGGCTCCATAGCGATCTCTCGCGCTGTCGCTCCTATTGCCAATGGCTCTGTCATACTCGGCTCTGTCTTTGGTTCTGTACGAAGACGACACATAACAACAAGTCTTTAATAAAATCCACAAAAGGTAAATCCAGACAGGAACAGCAGGGAAACACACACCAACATAACCTTAAGATTGGACGAACAATACTGAACTGAATACAACTTATATAGGGGTGCTAATGATACAAGGACAGGTGAAGGTGATTAACTAATAATGACTTAACAAGGACAGGAACAGGAAAAACTATATATTGGCACAGAAGGGAGAAACCAACACAAACAGTCCACAGGGGTATGACAGTAACAATGTAACTATCACAATTATGTTTTTTTCAGCTGTTGAACGATAAAAGTACTGTGCCAATCAGAATCCACCCAAGTTTTAAAAGGAGCTTGAGCCTTTAAAGCAACAAACGACAAAGCTTTAGCACGTTTGTAACCATACGTTGCTATAAACGCTAATAAAGTTTCTGCATTTTTCTAATTTAACAGTAACAGTTTACTCCATTTTAAATGATTAGTGCAACCAAAATTTGATATTCTGTTATCATTCACTCATTGTCAGGTCATTCCAAATAAAAAAGTATGTTTTTCTTACTTTTGTGGAACACAAAAGGAGAAGATTGAAAAATGTCCAAAAATAATGTATTGTATATAATATGTTTATTTCAAGTTCCAAATGAGCATTGCTGAACTAATACTGGCAGAAGTTATAGGATAACTGGTTATTGTTGCAGGTTGCCAGATTGAAAAATGTAGCCAGGATGACAAGCCAAAGTCAACAAAGAAGTGACCAAAGCATCTGGTATTTTACACTAACCAATTATAGGAGGAAATGTTTGTTGATTGCTATGATTTATCTGACTGCAGTATAGAGTTCAAATCTTAAAGGGATAGTTCACCCAAAAATGAAAATTCTGTCATTAATTGCTCACCCTCATGTTGTTCCAAACCCGTAAGACCTTAGCTCACATTTGGAACACATTAAAATATTTTTGGTGAAATCTGAGAGCTGCATAGACAGCAATGCTCAAGGCCTAGAAAGGTAGTAAGGACATTGCTAAAATAGTCCATGTGACATCAGTGGTTCAACCGTAATGTTATGAAGCTGCAACAATACTTTTTGTGCACAAAGAAAACAAAAATAACAACTTTATTCAACAATTTCTTTTCTTCTGTGTCAGTCTTCGACGCATGTTCACGAGAGTACCACGACTCATGCCTAGTTTACAAGCAGAGGCATGTACACGCATAGTCATGCTACTCTCGTGAGCATGCATTGAAGACTGACACGGAAGAGAAGAAAAGGTTGAATAAAGTAAAAATTTTTGTTTTCTTTGAGCACAAAAAGTATTTCTGTAGCTTCATAAAATTACAGAACCACTAATGTCACATGGGCAGATTTATCGATGTCCTTACTAACTTTCTGGGCTTTGAATGCGGTAGTCGCATTGCTGTCTTTGCAGGGTCAGAAAGCTTGTGGATTTCATCATAAATATCTTAATTTGTGTTCAGAAGAACAGGTTTGGAATGAAATGACAGAATTTTCATTTTTGGGTGAACTATCAAGTGTCTTAAGTGTTTAAAAATAATATTTCAACAGTAATAGAATAATCTCAAAGAGTAAACACCCTGACTTTGGTACTGGGATCGACTGCTGACATTTGTTTGTTTCTCTCTTCACAGTTTTCAGTGTAGGAGTGTTTTATAATGCATTGTATTTTAGGACTTTTGACCTTCTTTGAATTTCTCAGTGCAGAAGCATGAATAAAACATCTCACATGTAGATATTGTCAGTGAATCTGGGCCAGAAGACCTCCACGGTTAAGGTTGGGCTAACAGACCCTTAGATTGTTTTGCAGACAGCTGAATTTTTACTACATGACCTTTGGTTTTTAGTTGCGAGCTGTTGTGTAGCAGTTAAAGCTCAGGATGGTTTTAGAAATGACATTCAAGTCAATTTACTTCTGTAAGATGGCTTATTTTCAAGCAAACAAGATATTCAGCATAGGAGAAGTTGTTTTAGAAGTGCAAATATTGATAAACTGATACATCAGGCATTGATAAATTAGCCAGAATAAGACTAGAAATGCATATTGAAGAAGTAAATCGTTTACTTAGCAATTTAAGGATTTTTTTATTCTGTCAATTTTGTTTCAAAATGACTGCATTTGTCATGATCTTCATTTTAAATCAGGTAGTAACTATAAAAAGCGTTGTCCATCAGAATAAGACCCCGTTAATGAGGAGTGGATGTTTCTCGCGTTGTGGTAATTTTAGCAGGATGACTTTAAATGCTTTTTGGTTGTATTACGATATGACACAATCTCCCGTTTTCTGAGTAATCTTCTTAAAATGAGGCTGTCTGATTTAATACGCTTTACTATATAGAGATGAGGCTCTAGTATCTGCTCATTAGTGAAGAGGATAATGATAACCACTCATTCTCTCATACAGAGGCAGTTACTCAAAGTGTGTGTGTGTTTAAATCTGTGTGTCGTCTATCTTTGACCTAAAGACACTGTGATGTCTTGTTCTAATCAGCTCTACCTTCACAGGTTTAATGACTTAAACAAACTCCATCACAGTCCGGTTTAATTTTTACGGCAAGGATATTAAACTAAGCTTAAATCACAGAGTTCAGATCAAGTTTATAATTAGAAATAACAACACTGATCACCAAATTAGGTCTGTTTGTGTCCATGTTAAGTGATTTCACTAAAAGAAATGCCCAGGCTATATTTGACATGAAAATCTAAAGAGAAAATACAAAATAATATACAAGGAAAATGTAGTCTTTTCAAGGTAATTTTCATGATGTTTCTTATTACTACATACATGGTTCTTAGAATTTAAGAAAGCCTGGGAAATGTTATGAAAAAAAAACAAAACTTGGAAATGTATATATTTTTTATTTTATAAAGTAGCTAAATATATATATATATACATATATATATATATATATATATTTTTTTCCTAGAACAGTATTTTAATATGCATAAAATGATATAAGAAAAAAAGTGTGTTTTTTTGTTTATTAATGAGAGTTTTTTCAGAGCATTTCAGTGTGCCTAACTGCCATGAAAACAATAAGCTAAACATCCCAAAAATAGAATTAAAAATAGCTTTTAATATGGTGACAAATAACGCAAACATGTTTTTGACAGGTTTCATTGGATTCACCCAACCAGTGGAAGGAGGTAAAAAACTGACAAATAATATGTGAGTTTTACAATTATTTCTGCACTGACTGTCTTGTTCCTTAAGCTTATCACCCCCTTCAATCCCATGATTCATAGTGCCATAAAAACAAACTGCTAATGAGTTAATCCCTATAGTGGTCTGCCCTTCCAAACTTCACTCCCTCAGTAGCAAACTACTAATCCAACCCCGAAACTTTAGGATTTACAGCCGTGTCCCATAAGATACATATCCTGAATATAAAACAGATGTGGTTCACCTTCTGTCCCACTGTAAACTCAAGGGGTCTGTCAGGACCTCCTGCCAAACCCAGAGGAGGTGCTGATGAAAACGGCTATCAATTTACAGCTTTCAATTTCCATACTTAGTGAGGCGGGTCACTGTCGACCACTCATTTTTCCACCATTACTTTCTTCCATATATCTTATTAATTGCTTGTTTCACCTTCACTGGTCTGTATTGAGCCTGACATTGTTTCTACTGTTGATTCTGACTTTATGGACAAGACAGACTAATATGATTTTTATTTCACAGAAAAATAGAAGTCATATAGTTTGGGAATGACATGAAGGTGAGATTCCAAGTGCTTCCAAAAAAAATATAACAATTTTAGGTGAATTTGCTATATATTCATAATTTGGTGTGTGTGTGTGTGTGTACTTGTTTTTGCTACATAGTGGGGACCAAATGTCCCCGCAAGGATAGTAAAACCTGAAATTGCGGTCCCCACAATGTTAAAAAATTATTAAAAATAGTAAATGATGTTTATCTAAAAGTGTAACAATGCAAACATGTTTTCTGTGAGGGGTAGGTTTAGGGTTAGGGTTGGGTTAGGGGATAGACAATATCGTTTGGTCAGTATAAAATCTATAGAAGTCTATGGAAAGTGAATTGACCCCACAATTCACAAAAACAAACACAAATGTGTGTGTGTGTGTGTATTATATACTGTATATATACATAGGCAAACCAAAATTGATTCAGACACCTTCAACATTTCTCACATTATTACAGTTTAGTCGCTATAGTTTAGAAAATGGTAATAAAATATGACAAGAACTCAGCGTTAAACTGCGTCAGAACAAAATCATCTTGATAATGTCAGATAATTTTGATAGAAAGGTATGTAATGGATTATAATCAACCAAAAATTCAAACTGTTAGTATGACAATATTTACACAACTATCAACTTTGTTGACCAATTACCAAGAAATGCTTAATTTTGTTCAATCTATGGTGTATAAAAGTCGCATTAGCAATTAAAAACGCTTAAGCAAAACATGCTCAGGTCAAAGTGTCTGAATAATGTTTGGTCCCAATTTATTTATTTATTTATTTATTTTTATCAGTTTTACTGGTAGTCCACTATATGAAGAATTTTTGGGTATAATATGTCACAGTTTACTTTCTTTGTACTGTTTACTGTATTTTGCTATCCTCACTTACACAAATTAACTATAATGTCCTACACAAAAAGTCATCAAAAATATATCTAGTGTCTAAATAATTTTTGGTTTGACTGTACATATTTCTCTTACGATCTAAACAATTCACGATTTTAATCATTCAGTATCTGGTGTCACTCTGAAATATGTGGAAGCCGTTTCCACCACTTAAGTTATAAAGTTATAGTTATGAAGTCAGAATTGCAACATATAAACTCACAGTTCTTACTTCTTTTCTCCGAATTTCATGATATAACTTACATTTGTGAGTTATAAAGTCAGAATTACGAGATAAACTCACAATAGCGGGAAATAAAGTCAGAATTCAGTAAGTTTATATCTTTGAGTTCTGACTTTTTTTCATCACAATTCTGACTTTTATTCTCAGAATTCTGAGATATAAACTCGCAATTGTGAGTTACAAAGTCCAATTTTGAGGGTAAAAAAAGACTGATATGTTATCAGAATTGCAAGTTTATACTCTTAATTGCGTGTTATAATTTTATAAGTTTACATCTCACAATTCTGACACTATTTCTCTGACTTGCAACTTTATTTCTCAGAATTACGAGTTTGTCTCACAATTCTGACATGCAATATTGAGTTTATATCATGCAACTCTGACTTAATTTTTAGAAGTGTAGGTTTACATCTCTCAATTCTGAGGGGAAAAAAGTCAGAATTGTGAGATAAAATGTCACAATTAATTTATTTTTTTAATTCAGTGGCGGATATGGGCTTCCAAACAGTCAGATTATTGAAGTAAAATGTGTTGTAAACAGATTTTCACGTTGACATCAAATTCAGTGAGATACTCAAAAGGATAGTTTACCCAAAATTAAAATGATGTCATTAATTATTCATCCGCATGTTGTTCCAAACCCATAAGACCTTTGTTCGTCTTTGGAACACAAATTAAGATATTTTTGATGTCATTACTATCTTTCTAAATTCAAAAACATTTCAGTTGCGTTGCTGTCTATGCAGGGTCAGAAAGCTCGGATTTCATCAAAAATATCTTAATTTGTCCTGTAGATGAACTAAGGTCT
This sequence comes from Labeo rohita, assembly GCF_022985175.1. Taxonomy (NCBI): domain Eukaryota; kingdom Metazoa; phylum Chordata; class Actinopteri; order Cypriniformes; family Cyprinidae; genus Labeo; species Labeo rohita. Next base: position 6,549,760 of record NC_066891.1, on the reverse strand, counting down.
GACGGGTTTGGAAAGACATGAAGGTGAGTTATTAATAACAGAATTTTCATTTTTGGGTGAACTATCCCTTTAAAACAATAAACCTGTCTGTAAGAGATGGGCTACATTGATCTAAACTCAGTACTCTCATGTATTCAGGCGCTCTGTGAGTGTGGCAGAAGTCATCAGTGAGCTGTGTGGAATAGAGAGTGCATCTTTGCTGAAGGTGAAAGATCGCTGCAGAATTTCCCCTCATCCAAATGAAGCGGGACAGAATGGAGTGAAGAGGAGCAGAAGCTGATTGAAGACAGAGTGCTTGTGTTACTGCGTGAGGTCAGTTCCATTTCACCCCAAAGAGAAGAAAAAAAAAAAAAATCAACAATGCCGGGAGTCTTCTTTATACCTCCAAATAATAAGCAGAAAAACACTAAACACAGCGGACGAGTGGACGTCAGCCTCCTTCACATCAGAATTCAAATAATTGGTTACATTAACTGGTTACATTATGATACAGTTAAACAAAACATATACACTTATTTCATATTCTTATTTTTTAATCACATATGAAATGAAATATCACAGAAACAGGTTTTCTGGGTGGCTGCCAGGTTATTGTTTTGAAGTCGATTTGATATTCTGAGTGGTTACCATTGCGTGGTTGCTAAGCTTTTTACTATGTAGTTGCTAGGGTGTTCTGAGTGGTTGCTACAGTATTCTAAGTGGTTGCCAGGACATTACTGTGAGTTTACTAGGATACTCTGAGAGGTTGCCAGTGCATTGTTATGTGTTTACTAAGGTGTTGACTGTGAAATATTCTAAGTGGTTGCCAGGTAGTTGCTATGTGGTTGCTAAGGCTTTGACTATGTAGTTACTAGGGTGCTCTGATTGGTTGGTCTGATTGGAGGGTTGCTGTGTGATAGCTAAAATATTCTGAGTGTTTGTCAAGGCATTGCTGTGTGATTAAGGCACTCACTATTTAGTTACTAGGGTGTTCTGAGTTGTTGCCAGGGAGTTGCTATGTGATTGATAGAGTGTTCTGATCAGTTGCCAGAGTGCTGCTATATGATAGCTGTACTATTGTAAGTTTTTGCCAGGGTGTTACCAAGAAGTTGCCGTTATACTCCAAGTGGTTGTAAGGGCATTGCTCTGTGGTTTTTAAGGCATTCACTATGTAGTTACTAGGGTGTTTAGAGTGGTTGTTAGAGTGTTGCTATATGGTCGTTATTAACTATGTAGTTACCAGTGTGTTCTGAGTGGTTGCCTGGGAGTTCTTATGTGGTTGCTGGGGTATTGACTATAGTTGCTAGGGTGTTCTGAATGGTTGCCAGGGCATTACTATGTGACTGCTACATCATTCTAAGCGTTTTTTTAGAGCATTGCTTTAGGTTTGCTAGGATATTCTGAGAGGTTGCCAGAGCATCGCTATGTGGTTACTAATGTGTTGATTGTGAAGTGTTGTTCTAAGTGGTTGCTAGGGAGTTGCTATGTGACTGATATGGAATTGACTATGCAGTTCCTAGGGTGTTCTGATTAGTTGTCAGAGTTGCTATGTGATAGCCATAATATTGTAAGATTTTGCCAGGGCGTAGTTTCAATGATATTCTGACTGGTTGTCAGGGTGTTGCTATGTGGTTTTTAAGGCATTCACTATGTAGTTCTAGGGTGTTCTGAGTGGTTGTCAGGTTTTGCTTTCCATTTGTTATAGCATTTACTATTTAGTTACCAAGGTGTTCTGAGTGGTTGCCAAGGAGTTCCTATGTGGTTGCTGGGGTATTGACTATGTAGTTACTAGGGTGTTCTGAGTGGTACCAAGGAGTTCCTAAGTGGTTGCTGGGGTACTGACTGTAGCTGCTAGGGTGTTCTGAATTGTTGCCAGAGCATTACTATATGATTGCTACAACATTCTAATTGATTTTCAGGGCATTGCTATGGGTTTGCGAGGATATTCTGTAGGTTGCCAGGGCATTGCTATGTGGTTACTGGTGTTCTAAGTGGTTGCTAGGGAGTTGCTATGGCATTGACTATGCAGTTACTAGGGTGTTTTGATTAGTTGCCAGAGAGTTGCTATGTGATAGTTATAATATTGTAAGTAAGTTTTTGCCAAGGCATTGCCATGAACTTGCAATCATATTCTACATGGTTGTCAGGGCATTGCTATGTGGTTGTTAAGGCATTTACTATGTAGTAGGTAGGGTGTTTTGAATGGCATTGATAGGTGTCTATCAGTCAAGTTTCTAACTTCCCATACTTTTAGACACTTTGAGATGATGAACATGCTGGTTATTCTGTTTAAAAATCAGTAAATACGGTAGCCGAACACAGATCTGTTACAGTATGTAGAGAATCCACAGCTGTCAGCCCTGAAGGACAGGATGCTGGCCTTGTTTAGACAGGAAGTCCTAAATAAAGTTTAGGAGATCCCTCATCATTTCTGACAGCTGCTGTGATGGATCTGAAATTTACATCACACATAACCTTGAGAGGAACAGCGGCCAGAGTGGCGACAGGCTGTACAATACAACAGCAATAAATGGAGCAATAAAAAGAGAGCGGGATTGATGGTGGAGCACGACTGATAAATGTGAATAGAGGAGATCGCTCGTGACTCACTGTTGTTATTATTTTTCTCAAACTAAGGTCTGTCCCTGAATAGAAGATGAATAGAAAAACAAAATGCAGCTTTAGTTCTTCAGTTCCTTATAAGGTTATAAAATAATGTACTTTTTTTTGCAATAGCTTTGCACAGCTGAGTATTGCATTAGAATGCAATGTTATAATAATACATAAATGTGTAATACATAAAATCTATATTGATACAAATTATGTATTTCATTGTGATATTTTTTCATTTCAGTTAAGCATATTTTCTCCCACATTACCATCTTGCATGTTCAATATTATTTATATAATATCATTATTTAATAACTCATTATCATGAATATGAGTATTATGTACAAGTATTTATGGTAGTATTTATTGCACCACATTTAATTTATGCTGATCTATTTTACTATAATAAAGAAGAAACATCTAGGGCAATGGGATTTTATCATCTTGCATGTTCTGTATTGTTTATATAATATTCATTATTATTACAGCATTTTTGTTTGTTTGTTTGTTTACATTTTGATTCTGGGCTATTTTCATTACCTCTATGATTATTGTTTTAGGAATGCTTAAATGCACACGTTTGGTCAGTATAGTGCATTTATTGATGAGATGAACCTGTTTTAATTCACTGGGCCGTTTCTTGAGCGCTTTGATATTGAAATAGAAATGTTTTAGGAGTGCATATATAAATAATGTATATAGCTTTATCTACCTTTGATGTTCTGTGTTGAAGCCAGTCATCTCTTGCAATCAAGGTTGATGGTTTAGTAATTATACAGCAGTAAACACTCTTTTATTCTCTGTGAAATGAAGGCGCTTTGAAATGTGAATGTTGTAAGTTAGCCTTGAAACAAGAGCATATGTGTCATGCAAGCATTGCCATTAGTTTGAATAACATTGTTATGTTAGTATTTCATAAATTGATTAACGGTGAATCATAATGGCTGTTTACAAATAACAGCTCTGATCGTGACGTAATTTAACTTGAATGGCATTTGAAATCATAGTTTAGGTTTTGTTGCCTTTTTTTTAAATAAGCAAACACTCAAGCAACAGAATCGCAAGATGTTGAATGGATAAACTACTTGGTTCTAGTGCACTTGAACATGAAAGGAACCTGAATATTTTTTTCCTCTCACGAGGGCAGTTACAGATGAGTCTTTACTTCCTGTCCTGCCACACCAAACAGATGAGTTTAAGTCTTCAGGGCTAAATATCACCACTACAGCATGTTCCCAAAGACTTAATCCCCATCAGCCATTAATGTTATTTTTAGAGCCCTCTGGGTCATTGTGAAATGAACGTCATAAAGGGTGTCTAATGGAGATGCAGGGCGGCGGCGCTGAAATTGAATCTGCTTTAGTGCTGAGCTCACCTGAGGACTCGCAGAAATAAACTGAAACATTATATGAGAGGGGAAACAAGCTTTCTGTTCGACTGTGTTTACACTGCTCAGCAAATTACCTCACTTTCAGCCACCACAGATGGAGACATGAAAAAACACAAACAGATTTGCATTTCATAAGAGAAATAACAGCGCTTGAAAAAGCAGGAACACAGTAGTGTTTACATTTTAGCTGCGTTTAGGATTTTGGTTTTGGTTTCCCGCAAATAAAGTGTCACACTTTACTTTTGCTTTACTGCAAACAAATATTTTTTAAATGTCTTTTTCCAGTAATTTGGGGTTCAAGCGCATAGCACTGAAACCCTATTGTAATTGTTAGAATGGCCAAGGATCAGCAATCTCCACGTAAAACTGATCGTGCAGACTAAACCATATGTTTTAGAGACTTGAAACTTGGAGGAATGCTAATACTCACACCGGCAACAATGTCACCGAGGCTTGCCCCAATCGGCCTGACGGGGGCGCTACAGCAATCAAAAGTATGAAATCGTTCATAATACCTAAACCATTAGTCACAGGCTCAAGTGTCTTATGTTGTTGGAATCCTTGGCTGCCTGGCGAATTTTTTTCTCTGGAGATTAAATATAAATAATTATCAAAAAAAAAGTTGAACTTTCAACTCAATGTCGCAAAGGGACGCCAAAACGTTTGAAGGGGGCAGAGCCACTTTTAGTGAAATGCCTGTAACTCCTGAATAGAATGAGATATCACCAAACTCGATCAGAGGCCACAGGACAAAAAATCACAGAGTTTGGCCACTTGGTGGCGCTATAAGAGGGAAAAAACATAAAAATGTTTTATAAGGACATATCTCAAAAAAACATGGCTACCATTGGACGATGAAGTATGTGTGCCTATTAGACAAGGTTAACGAAGGCAGATCGGAACAAAATTTGGTGGACCTGTTTGTATCATTTAACTTGGAGGCAATATTGCATTTTTCAAGGGCGTGAACAATTGTGCATTCCGCATTTTTTTCACACATACACGCAATATTCATTTCATATAATAAAAGTCCTCATTCTGGAGAACTTTGCCTCTAGAACCACTGCTGTCAATCAAATAGTTTGTTAAATGAATGAGCAGATGTAAAAAAGTACATATAAAAATACAAACTAGTCCTAGGTTTTTTGCTCAGTCTGAAAAAAAAAAAATGCAGTACAATTCTCTGGACTCTCTAGGTCAATAATTGTCAAAAAAAAAGTTGAAATTGACCCTTTGTCAAGCTATAATGGGGTAGTTTAGAAAAGGTGCCTGTCCAAATCCTGTACGCAAAATCCTATAAAGCCTAAAGGAAAACTCAAAACTTGGTGAGCCCATGCGACAGGTGATTCTAAACAAGCATGCAAAGTTTTAAGGATATCGGACCACAGCTGGCACTATAACAGTCATAAACATTAAAAGAGAAGTCCACTTCCAGAACAAAAAATTACAGATAATTTACTCACCTCTTTGTCATCCAAGATGTTCATGTCTTTCTTTCTTCAGTCGATATGGAGAAAAATTCAGGAATGTTTTCCTCAAGAAATTTTTTTTTTTAAATTACCTGGATTTGCCAAAAATGCTTTTTAAATCATTGATTTAGGTGGTTACAGGCTTGCTAAACAATGTTGTTTTTATTTTTTCATATGTGCTTAAATGCCTTAAAGCACTTGATCCCCAATAATTGCTGCTTGCAGCTTTAATAATATCTTTGAAACTCTATACACTTACTTGAAGAATACAAGAACTGTATTAAAATCTGTACTAAAGTTGTACAACAACTCCATCATTAAGATGTTTTTAACTTCAAACTGTTGCTTCTAGCCAAATACGAGGCCCCCTATCCATAATACTGATTACTGAAGGAGTGAATGGGTGCCAGCAGAATAAGAGTCCAAACAGCTGATAAAAACATCACAATAATCCACAAGTAATCCACACCACTCCAGTCCATTAATTAATGTCTTGTTAAGCAAAAAGCTGTGTGTTTGTAATAAAAAAAATAAAATAAAAAAATATATATATATATATATATATAAAGTTGTTTTTAACTTTAAACCATTGCTTCTGGCCTAAATATGAGCCCATAATCCATAATAATGCTTTCTACAGTGGAAAAAGTCATCTAGTCTGAGGAGAGAAATATGCGCAGATCAATCACCTTTTGCAAGCAAAAACAGTCCAAAACAGTTCTAAACAAATATGTCAGTAGATTTTGATGTGAGAAGACAACAGAAGATGGGCTTTTTGACTGGAGGAAGCATTATTATGGATTATGGGCTGACGGATTCTTTTGGCCAGAAGCAATGGTTTAAAGTTAAAACATAATGGATTTGTTTATTACAAACATACAGCTTGGAGTTGTACGGATTACTTGTGGATTACCATGATGTTTTTATCAGCTGTTTGGACTCTCATTCTGATGGCACCCATTCATAGAGGATCTGTTGGTGAGCTAGTGCTGTGATGCAGTTTTCTCCCAATCTGTTCTGATGAAAAACAAACTTGGATACTTAATTTTTTGGGTGAACTATACAAGATACTTTTTCTTGTTTTAAGCAAAACCTCTAGATTGAAAAATGCTTAGATATTTGCACTGGAAAAATACTGAATAAGAAAATATATAAATAGAACAAACTAGATTTCGAAACAAACCCTAACCAAAATGCTCGAGAAACATAGCTTAAAAGCACTATAATAAATGAATGAAATTCATTTAGACCGCTGAGGGAAGTTACACACATACACATAGCCTTGTGTCAAATGACAGGAAGAGGAAACAAGGACATGTAGAGAAAGACAGAAACACACGTGCACACACACAATGTGCCATGTGCTGCTCCATCCGAGGTCATACCTGATTTAAAGGAGTGTAGTGAGTACGGAGCAATTTTCATCAAAGCATTTTCATCTGAGATAAGCAGCTCCGCACAACTGTGACTGTTTATTGAGTGTGTCGCCCATGAGGATCACGAGGAAGAGAGGAACGCTCCTCTTCCTCCACCCTCATATGAATCTGCACTGATTAGCTCTGATTGGAGAATCACAAGCACCTACCAAATGCTTCACTTATACCTTTAATGAATTGCACAATCCATCTCACGCTAAAGTCAAACCTACAACACAATCGAAATGCTCGCACCTGGATATTACAGCATGAACTATAAATATACAGTAGGGCAAAGGAATAGATCATGCAAAAATGAAAATTCTGGTATGATTTACTCAACCTCATATCATCCTGATCTGCAAAAAACTATTTCCATACTCAGTATTTTTGTGTTGTGAGTTTGCATTTAAAACAAATGTGTGCCAATAGGAAAGAAAAATAAACATGTTTTCCATTTAAATTTAATTAAGTTTTTAATTAACTTTAACTTAATGTTTAGATATGTTTACTGAAAAACAAGACAAAAATATTGAGAAAGAAAATCAATTTGGATTGTGTGAACATTGGTTTGAATGTTGTAAATTTGCATCATCAGATCTTTTTATGAATTCTTAAGGTACGCACTAATGTGATGTAATATTTACCTTTCTTGTGACCTCCTGACCTCTTGTCTTTTTTTTTGTCTGGCTTCTACAGACTCAGAGCTGAAAAAATAGCAGAGCTGCACTCATGTCAGTGTGGGACTGCGACTAACGTCTCCTCTGAGGACTTGGATGATGAAATGTCTGGCCTAGATCTACAAAACACCCAGATGTGCCGTCCCTGGCTGGGACAAAAAGGTTATGAATGAAACATGATAAGAGCAAACAGAACAACTGTCTGGAACAAACTCTTTCAGAGAACCAAACTCAGAAACTGTCAGATTAAGGTACAATTCTAGAGGTTTCTAGAAGTGATTTGTATTACAATTAGCACTAAAAAGGTTTGCTTTTTAATGTGAGTTCTTTAACAGATGTGTAGATTGGTTATTTTTTTATGTGATATTAATGGTGTGCCTTGTAATGGAGAATGATAAACTCTTTAAAATGGTCATTAGGTATGATAATAAGAAAATAGCTCCAAAGCCATACAATACCACAATTTATGTCATGATTAGCTGTAAAACTTGTGTACATTTCAACAAAATGTCTCAAGACAGGTCACATCATGTCACATCACTTTCATTAAATAGGAAAAAAAAATGATTTAGACATTCTGCTAAATATCTTTTGTGTTCCTCAGAAAATAATAAATCATGGAGTTAGGATTATTGGATTTTTTTTTTTGAAGTAAACTATCCATTTAAATCAAATAGATAGATATTTGATTAGATTTTAGATATTTGAAGCATAACCACTGATGGTCACCCAATTTCAGAATTGTATTATTTTAGTAGGTCACATCCAAGAATCTGCATATGCACGACCAGTAATTTTGTGCTGTTGTCATTTTTTTCTATTTAGTTTTATGTTTGTATTTCTTCTTAGTTTTCATTTATTTGTTTTTCAGTTTCAGTTTTAGTAATAGTCTGTAGCTTTTATTTTTATATTTTCAGTTTTCATTTTAGTTTAATTTTTAGTAAATTTTTGTCTTTTTTTTTCTATTTAGATTAATTTATTTGTATTCCAGCTTCCTCTTTTGTCATTTAAATATTGAACTTTATTTTTATAGCTTTAGCTTTAATTTTAGTTGAAGTTTTAGTAATTTTGTTTTTTGTCTTTTTTTCTATTATTTTTATTTTTCTCTTTTTGCTTAACTTTCATTTATTTGTTTTTCAGTTTTAGCAATTTTAGTATGTAGCTTTTATTTTTATATTTACATTTTGTTTTCATGTTAGTTTAAGTTTTAGCAATTTTGTGCTTTTGTCATTTATTTCTATATGGTTTTCATTTATTTGTTTTTCAGTTTTAGTTTCATTTAATTAATTTTCAGTTTTAGCTTTCATTTATTTGTATTTCAGTTTTTATTTTTTGTTTTTCATCTAATATTTATATTTTATTTCATAATCCAATAAATGGAAACCTTTTTTAATAATTTTCACTCAGATTTAGTTAACAATAAAAACTCAAAACTAGCAGAATCTTCTCCAAAATCTGAGATTTCTATCTGGGTATGCTGGCAACTTGTTACTGAATAATTTTTGTTTTATATTTAGTTAACAATAGAAACTCAGAACTAGCAGAATCTCCTCCAAAATCAGAGTATTCTGTCTGGGTCTGCTGGCTACTCATTATCAGTTATCAATTTGCTGTTCAGTGCTGCTCCTCTGCCAAAATGCCCAGTCATCCCAATGCTGAGTGAACAAACTCAGTTTATTATATGCACATCTGGAGACATGCACATCAAATGACATGGCAGCGCTTGAAATTAGCACACTTTTTGAGAGGATTAGAATGTTTTTCGAATAAGCCATTCAGCTCAGATTATCCGCCCGGAATATCTCCATTTTCCCTGTGCATGCCTTTAAAATGATTGCCCTGAGAAGATGGGAAACCTTTAATCTACCCTGAGGTAGCTCACTGCATGATAGCAAGAGAGAGAGAATGTTTTATTCTTGCAATGCAGAGGTTTCCATCTGACAGATTACTGCGAGGATATTGTCATTGCAGAGATTTCAGTGTTACAAACCACTGTATTAAAGCAGTACAACTTCATGTTTAAACACAAAACACAAAGCTTTATGCATTTCAGAATACAGCTCTGTTAAAGACTAATAGAGTGCTGCCTATGTAGTGTTCCAAATGAAGTTATTTCTATTAGGATGCTGCCTGCCTATATAGACATCATACTACACAGCAAGACATCTCACTTAGCTTTTTATTTTGGGAAATCAAACAAGATTGAAGGAAAAAAAATCATGTCTTTTCAACACCATATTCCCTGAGGTGATAACTGGTTAGCTCTAGTGTTTGTTGTAAATTGTTGTGGCATGCAATCAACATTACATACTAAAATAATTGAAAGCAATAATGAAAGTAATTCATTTCTAAGACATATCTTGATGGTGATAAGAAAATCAATTAGTGTAGTTGACTAAATATGCAGAAAAATGTAATAAAACATGTTTTTTTTCCCTACACTGTAGGATGTTAATCTCACCTGAAGACAAGGAGTCAGATCTGTGATGGAGCAACATTCAGCCAAGCTTTAATAAATGTTCTTTTGATATTTATCATCAAACCAACAACCGGGAAATCCATCACATCTTGCTTAGACTTAAGTCGCACACAGCAAAAAAACCTCTACCCAATTCAGCCCTTTGCTGTGAGGTCACTGACTCCCGTCTCTTCCTCTTCTTCTTCTCGTTGAAAGCTCTGATACGCTCTTAATTGACTCCAGTCCATCAGAGAAGGGAGGGCGGCGAGGACAGCGGACACAAAGGTGTGCAAAATATCACAGAAGGTAATTGACAAGCGCAGACAGGATGACCTCCTGCAGAGAAAAGTGAAAAAGGTTACCACTGTATTTGAAAAGACAGACTCGTGGGGGTCAGTGGCGATGAACTCTTTAGCTAATGGTGGATGGTGTGCAACATCAGTCACAAGTTTGAAGCTATATAATGGATAGTTCCATTCCTGATTGGTCAATACAGAATTTCTGTGGTGCTAAAATAAATTATAGATATGATGCAAAACTATTAACCTTAGTTTACATGACAAGGACATATGACTTAATATTATGCATAATGGTGTTTGGTCAAATAAATATGCCATTTGATTTTTAATCAAACAGTTGCAGGTTTGAGTCCTGCAGAAATCAATGATCGGCAATCTGGATTTCATACTAAAATCAGAAAATTTAAACTAAAGCATGCAGGAAGGGCATAGCTCTACCTCTTCCTTCATGCATTACTCATAAAAATAATGCTCTTTCATAAACTGGGTTCTTTCTAAAATGTTCTATAAATCTCTCTCTCTGAAAAATTTCTCTTGGGAAATAAAAGGTGTGGGGATTTTGTGATGCATCTTTATTTCCAGTTGGAAATAGAGATGCCAGCGTCTCTATTTCTAGTTGGTTTTAGCTGGTCTCACTACCTTTTCAAGCAGGTGTTCGATAGGTTAGCCTCTAGTATTCCACCTTAAACAACTCAAACCCCAAAATCATCAAACTAAAAGTACTGACCTGCAAATGTTCCCTTACCAGATTAGTGGCCAGATAAGAACACCAGTTCAACTAGGCTTAAGCTGTTAATGTTCGGTTATGTATATAGTACAGTAAATATAGATTCAGATGACTCATATACATTCATACTTAGGCTACTGTTTATGTTGCTCAGTCCAGGAAGTTGGTCACGTTAAGATATACCTTAAAGATAAGCTATGTCTCTGTCTCTCCAGCTCTTGGATTCGTGAGGCACGGGTCAGCACACGAAGGATGTTTTTCGCTCTGTCTCTTCATCTCTTATCAGCAGAAGCTAGAGGATATCTCACGACGTGATCAGAAAAAGGGAACACGTGACTTTTGTGGCGGGCACGGCTAGTTATAGATGAGTGTAGTTCGGATGAGATAACCAGAGTGTTTTATCCTAGGGGGTTTGAGGTCCTGGACCACCATTATTACCTTGCTAGTGAAGGCTAGGGTTTAAATGCGAATATTTATATTAAGACTTAACACGGAGTGATGTCTACGTTTACTTTGCACAGTCTCCTTCAACCTTGCCCTTCAGTGAATAAATGGTTAATTAAAAGCTTGGAAAAAAAGACCCCTACCTATTAGTCGGCAAAGAAATCGTCCTTTCTTGTTGATTATTTCAACACGTCACCCAATGGCTATGTTTAAAGTGTTTTGTGAAAGTTAAACCGTCGAGTAGCCTAAAATGAGGATTCCTCACTGCGCTCCTTTCAGCAATAGGCTGCGCGCGCTCTCTGTGGTGGCGGGAAGCGCGAGCCAGTGGCGCGGCGTCCTTATTCTACCTTGAGAAAAGGATGCGAAACCCTACGAAACCCGTTTCCAGGTCAACATGGGGTTAGACTCGCTGAAGGCAACCCTCGTTACGATCTTGAACGCGCTCGCTTTGATTCCCAAACCCTTAGCATACAAAATTGACGCGCGTGTTTGGAGCCACTGAGGAAAATGCTGACGCGTTGACGGTATATTTGATCGGTTCGTCGGCGCGTTTGACGTGTAGACCGCTGAGGGATATTTATTACTCTTAAGGACTTTTTTATGGACTCGAACGATCGTCGCAAATGTCTTGCTTGTGGAAACGTTTTCTTGGAGAGCAACACGAATTTGGGATTTTTGTATTTTACGAGACATTAATCAAAACGACGCGTAGCCTGCTGAGGGATTTGTATTACTCTTAACGACTTTTTATGGAAGCGAACGATCGTCGAAAAGACCGTATTTATGTGGAAATACTTTGTGGGGGAACGCTGTAGCCTATTTGGAAATGTTCTGAATACGCGTTAATTTAAACGCAGGTATGTTTTATGATTTATACCCAAAACTCGTATCATACTGCACCATTTTTCATTTAAAGAACTGTTGTTTTCATGGTCTGTCATTAAACGAGGAAATGCGACTTGTCTCTATAGCAAACAAACTCGAATGACCATCACAAACATCCTGTTCATGTGACACTTTATTGGAAACGTTTTTGAATAGAACGAGAGGTATTAATTTCAACGACGCGTTTGACGCGTTACAGAATATTCCTGGTTCTTTGCGACTTTTTATGAACGCGAATGATCGTCGCATACATGGAGATACTTTACATTTTGGGATGTTGTGAATAGAATAGGCACGCAAAGGTCTTACTGCAGAATATTTGATTATATATTCTCTCATTAAACCAGTGAAAATAATGATGGACTTCTGAATTTGGGAATGATGTTCTAAAATGGTCTGTATGATCCAAAATGTTCATGTTCAAATCATTTTAACACTTGCAAGTTGCATTTTGGGATATTCATATATGAAGAAACTGATGTCCGCATTTGGATAAACTGAACGAGACTTCACCAAGAGTTTGGCGCAACTACATCCACTGGTGATGCCGGAGGTCACTTCCACCAGAAGTGATAGGCTAGCGTCCAAAGGCATTATGTTTTTATGCAACACCACAGCCATCAAGGACTGGAGCTATTTTCTCTCTCAAATCTTGCCTCTTGTGAATAAATCAGCGGGATTTGTTCATCAGAGTATGGATCGGGTCGAGGCGGTGACAAGCACCATGGTGACGGCTCTGGAGCCCGACCTGAGCGGGATGAGCGCCAGTCACCCGCCGCTCAACTCCAATCACACGTCCGGGATGGAGCACGTCTTTCAGTACTCGTACTCCGAGAGTGACTTGCAGTACACGGACTACAGGACCCCTCCAAGAGACTCGATTCCGCTGCCCAAGGCGGTGCTGTACCTGGTCATGGCCGCGCTGGTGGTGGTGGCCGTGGCGTACGCGATCGTGGGGCACCTGGTGAAGGACCTCGTGCATGACTTTGTGGGTAAGTGCATTCTGAAAATGTAGTGTATTTGATCATTTAAACAACGCTCTTACATATATCTGCATGTTTTGGTTATGCAGTTATAACAGTGAGATGAAATACAGAAATCCACCTGCAGTTGCATTAGTTTTGTATGTTGCGCTATTGAAAACAGCTGGTTAGACTGCTTTCCCCAGCCTAAACCAACAAACATACTTTTTTATTGTAGGTATTTGTGTTTTGACTATGCATTTATAACAGAGAGCTGAATAAATGCAACTGCGTCTGCATCCGTTTTGTACATTGTACTATTGAAAAACAAGACCAGCCTACGGTCTGACCTGGTTTAAGCTGGTTTCCCAGTTGCAAAGTGCTTGAAAACCCTCTAAAACCAGTCAACAGATCAACCTGACCATGCTGTACGATCTAAGGGTGCTTAAACCTGTTATTCAGCAGATCATACACATCTGCAACTGATTCATTCATTCATTGCAGCCATTAACCTACGTTATAACAGTATCTGTAACAGTCTTTTTTTTTTATTATTGTGGAATCGTTTTCTATAAGTATATATTTGTGTGTTTTGGTTATGCATTTTTAGCAGTGAAGTACAGAAATGTAACTCCGTCTGCATCAGTTTTGTATATTGCACTTATGAAAAAAAAAAAAAAGACCAGCTTATGGGCTGAACTAATTTAAAATGTTTTCCCAGGTCATTTTAAAGCAAAAAAATGTTCTGATATTTTTCTGTATTTAAGTGTTTTGGGGATTTTGTGTGTTTTTGTTTTTTGGGTGTGTTTATGCATTAATATTCATAAGAGAATAAGATGAGTTTGGCTTTAATGTGCTTTTTGGATGATGCTCCTTATGTTTGATATGTACGCATATGTAAGTGTAATGGACTCATAATATTCAGTTTTTAGGGCTCTTGATAGAGCACACAACTGTTTGCATCAGTTCTGACATGCATCTCTGAAATGCACTTCTGTTGACATTCACATTGTACATTCGCATTCACCTCCACGTGCACCTCTCACTGTTCTCTCTCAAAGCTTGGAGTTGAGTATCCGGGAGGGGATGAAAAGAATTACATTTAATTCCTTTAGAGTCCCTTACTTGTGTTTTTCAAAGACCTTGACGTTTACCTGAAGCGATGAAGCAGGCAGGTCACACGCACACACACACACACACACAGAGGGCATGAGCACTCAACAATACCTGAGAGATTTCTCTAGGAGCCCTGGTTTCACCAAGTAGTCTTCTGTAGATGGTGCTCTGTGCATTTGTGTCGGCCCTGAGAGGTGTAAATGCGAAGATCATCTGTTTGGTGAGATTCTCACTGTAGTATTTTTCTCTACAGGGTTAGACAAGGAGAAAGCTCACTTTTGCTATCGTAGTAAAATACCATTGTGATTTACAAGTCAGGCGCCCTCTTTAGTTTCCATTTTGTCTGCTTGTTTGTTATATTATATATAACACCCTAAAAACCACCTAGCAACCACTCAGAACACCTTGGAATAGTGGCACTTTTGCATGCACTAAAAAAAGTTAAACTTCTGTGGATTTTAATATTAGTCAAGTAAAAAAATTATGATTTCTGCATTCATTCATTCAATCATCAATTTTTGCATTTGTCTGGAAGCAATAAATATACAAATAAATAAACCTATTTTGTTTAAATAACATTTTCAATTGAAACCAGTGTGTTGATTTGCAGAATACATACTGACTAGCTTATGACTGCGTAAATGATTGTGGTATTTATTCATTTTTATTCATATTAATTAATTAATTAATTAATTTATTATTGTATGCATATATGACCCTGGGCCACAAAACCAGTCATAAGGGTAAATACATTTTTATACATCAGAAAAAAAAAAAATCTGAAAGCTGAATAAATAAGCTTTCCAGTGATGTATGGTTTGTTAGGTTATGACAATATTTGCCAAGATACAACTATTTGAAAATCTGGAATCTGAGGGTGAGAAAATTGCCTTTAAAGTTGTCCGAATTAAGTTCTTAGCAATGCATACTACTAATCAAAAATTAAGTTTTAATATATTTAGGAAATGTACAAAATGTCTTAATGGAACATGATCTTTACTTAATATCCTAATGATTGTTGGCATTAAAGAAAAATCAATCATTTTGAGCCATACAGTGTATTGTTGGCTATTGCTACAAATATACCCGTGCTGGGGTGCGTTTCCCAAAAGCATCGTTAGCTAACTATGGTGGTTAGGTCCATTGAAATCTATTGGTAACGACGGAACTTGCGACCATAGTTGGCTAACCATGCTTTTAGGAAACGCACCCCTGCTTAGGCCTGGTTTTGTGGTCCAGGGTCACATATTTTAAAAAGATATTACATTAAGCATTACGTTTTTTGTTTGTTTGTTTGTTTGTTTTTTAGTAAGTAAAGTAAATTAACATTGACTAAAAATGATTACTTTCATGTTATAGCCAATTTACAACAAAATTAAGTTGTAAATTGCCCAAAAATTGTTATACTGACCTACATGAAGTAGATTTTAGCCACAAACTAGATAATATAGCTACAAGCAGCAATTAGCGGGGTTCAAGCATTTAAGGCATTTATGCATATAAGGAAAAGACATTACATGTTATTTAGCAAGGCTGTACCTACCCAAATTACTGCTTTTAAAAAAGTATTTTTGGCAAATCCAGGTAATTTACTGTAGAAATATGATATTTTTTAACGTTTACGACTGTTATAGTGCCAGCTGTGGTCCGATCCCCTTAAAAATTTGCATGGTTGATTAGAATCACCTGTCGCATGTGCTCAGCGGGTTTCATTAAGTTTTGAGTTTTTCTTTAGGCTTTATAGATTTTGGGTAAATTTGGACAGGCCCCTTTTCTAAACGACCCCCCGTTATAGCTTCCCAAAAGGTAAATTTCACTATTTTTTGATAATTATTGCCCTAGAGAGTCCAGAAAATTGTACTGTAGTGTTTTTTTTTTTTACCAGATTAAGCAAAAAACCTGGGACTAGTTTACAAAAGTAGGTTTTTACATCATCTCAATCATTTAACAAAGATTTGATTGACAGCAGTGGTTCTAGAGGCAAAGTTGTCCGGAATGAGGAGTTCTGTAGTATGATGTGAATATCATGCATATGTGCGAAAAACCATGCAACTTACAATAATTTACGCCCTTCAAAATGTGATATTCCTTTTTAATGTCCTGATTATTTTGTCATGGTCATTTCCCATTTCCTTTTTTTTAGTGAAACAGTTCAGCCTAATTGGCATACATTCGTATGTGGAAAGTTTTTTTTTTTTATCAGCCACTTTTGTTTACTCACACCCTTCAGACTGACGCTACTGCTATATCTGCTCATCTCAATTCCAGGATGCTTTCTGAGCGAATGCATTTAGTAGACTATATAGACTAGTGGTTTTAGTTAGTGTTCAGTTTGATGGAGCGTTCAGCCTAGATGACAGTACATTAGAGTTGTTCGAATCATTAATCAAGTAGCACTTTAATTCGCAATGGATGAACTGCAAAGTGTTTAATTAATGCAGTCAGACAGCAGCCTGGAGCTCATATATAATATGTAGTGTGTATTGCGTTACAGAAAGATGCTGTTGGTGCTTCCTAATTGGAATATCAATTTTGTTTTCATGAATTGTGAAGTACAACCCAGACATGTTCTTGACAGGTTTAGTGAGATTCACCCGTCTTGTTTCATAAAGGAGGGCTGCATATCATTTTAGTTTTATTGAATTTTTGAAATCAGACTTGTTAATCAAGTCCTGGTCTATTTTTAACTTAGTTTATGTCCTTGAATAATAATGTGTATAATGTTTGAATAATGCATCTGTGAAAGTGTGGCATGGCTCACCAAAGTCTTGGTACATAACTGTCATCAGTAATCAAATGTACACTTGAGTACATTGCATTTAAATATGTATGTTCATTTATAGCTTGTGTGACTTCTTCACCACTGTCAGTACAGATTACCATGGTTTAATCTGCTGCTAGAGGCTGTTTACTGCCATTTCTTATGTGTTTTGTGCTCTGTTAAGTTCTTTGTTACCTGAAGAAATGTTTGCCATCCTAACAATTAAAAACACCCTAAAACCCTGAATAATAATAACAATAATAACCTACAGATTAAAATCTGCGTGTTCTTTTTGTCAAAAATTTTGTCAAGAATAAGCCTAGATATGAAAGATATGAAAAGCTTGTGCATGTGCCTGACTCATATGCAGCAGTTAGTTGTAACTTCAAGGTTATTCATTGTCCAAAACATGTTATCAAAATGTGGAAAGGATGAGTTGTTAGTTGTTAGTTTGAGAAGCACTTTTTAAACATCTTTAAGCAGACTTCTCCCAAATGTGAGCACATATGCTAGTTAAAATTAATAATAATGCCATTTAGTGTTACAGGGGAAGAAAAACATGAAATGAATGAGTCTGTGGCTTGTCGTACCCTGCAAGTTAACATTTTAAGAACAAAAAGTGTTACTGAAACATTATATTAGCATATATACACACTTACAATCAAAAGTTTAGAATAATTGGAACACTTAAGAGTTTTTTATTTTTGAAATGTTTGCTCACCGAGGCAGCATTTATTTAATTAAAATACGGTAAAAACAGTAATATTGTGAAATATTATCACAGTTTAAAATAACCATTTTCTATTTGAATATATTTTAAAATATAATTTATTCCTGTGATGCAAAGCTGAATTTTCAGCATCATTGGTCAAATCCTCAGTGTACTATATCCTTCAGAAATCATTCTAATATGCTGACTTGCTGTTCAAGAAACATTTGTTAATATTATCAATGTTAAAAACAGTTGTGCTTTATGTTTTGTGGAACTTCTTTCAGAAACATTTTAATTAAACCAAACGTTTGACCGGTAGTGTAGTACGATGGCGTTTTAGTGCCACGTCCAAAAAAAAAAAAAATAAGAAAAAAATTGACGTAATATTTTGAGAATAAAGTCGAAATTACGGGAATAAAGTCTAAATATTTTTAATGTCTTTCAGCATGACTGGAATGCTTTATTGACCAATCAGCAACCAGAATAATATCTATCCATTTTTACATTGTCCCAGCTTGCCTGTGACAAAGTGAATGTCCCTTCTGGATCCATTTGAGTCTCAATGTGACTGATAATCATCTGTAATCTGTGTCTCCCATCAGAGTGGGTGTTTGGGCCCCGTTCAGACAACCGCAGGAGCAAGAGTGAGGTGAACTGCATCAGCAGCAGCATGAATGAAATGAGCGAACTCTCACGTCCAGTGGACTTGCGCTGCATCGCATACAATCACTCCGACTGCCTGAGCACCGCTAATAAGCCAGAAGAACTGGTGGTCACCATCGATGAGACCTTGCAGCTACCTTGTGAAGCTTACAGTGGGACCTAACGGAGACCAAACCACCACCATTTGATCCAACCCTTTATTATGAGGAGGAAAGCATGTTTGCTTTAGTTTGATCAGCATCTGTGATGCTGAAATCCGGTGCGTTGAAGTCACAAGGCAGAAGTCCTGGAATGAGGAAAACTGAAGAATCTGGAAGACTTTAGAAGGAATGGAATCACTTTGAAGTACATTAAATGGAGTGCTGTGAGACACTTTATATTTTTAAATCAAACAGAGAAAGTGGAAAGACAATTCTTTGTCATTCACATCAGTCTTATCACACAATATTTCAGTTTGTTTTTCTCGTTTTGTGGAGACATGCACTGTGAATCTAGAATAGTGTTCTGCTGTTATCCATTCCTTATACCTACAACCCACTATGGTTTGATTTTCCCACTTTTTGCGGATATTTATGGCTAAGTACTTACAGTATTTCCAAATGCTCACATTTTACTCACTATCAGGTTTTCTGCAATCGACTATGCTGCTTGAAAACAGAATTGCTTAGAGATCTTTTCCCTACAGGTTACTTGAAAAGTCAAGTAATGAAGATGGTTTAGATATACAGCCCTTGATGGAAAAAAAAAAAAAAAAAAAAAAAAAAAAAAAAAAAGGAAAAAAGATCAATAGTTAATCCACAATGGCTTTTTCATTTAAGGCCGTGTTACCAAAAATGTGTTTTATAATGTAGAGAGATGCTACTCAAACACTTCTCACTGAAAATATATATTTAAAAGATAGAAAACAGCAGTTAAAAAGATTTTTGATAACATATGTGAGTTATACGTTGACAAATGGTCTAAAAAAAGTCATATCTTTGTTTACTTCACAACTACAAGGGCTATAATTTCAGGTTTCATCACATGAATCTTCAGATCTAAACATCATATTTTGAAACAGATATTAAAGTCAGTGTGTATAAAAGAGGCATAACTGGCAGAATTATCACTTACGATTGTTTCAAACTGGCAAAGAAAAAGTATCTTTTAGAAATAAGATTGAGATGTAGGACCGAAGGCTCTGTCAACTTCTACTGTCCTCTTTCATATATTTTTAACAATACGAGGGAAAAAATAGCTCTAGGCAATTTACCTGGTTACTCTGCCATATAAATAACTTTTGTTCTTTGTTGCCAAAGTGTAATTATGTCAGTTGTCACATTTTCAAAAAATGCAAAAAATGTTGTAATCCATGTCCAGTCACACCATGTAACAATAATCAAAATATGTTAAGTTGTAGAAAAACACAGAAAAGATGTTTTCCTGTTGTTCATGTCATGTCCTGCATTTTACACAAATACCACAAAAGTCACCTAATAAATGTGACATTGTCAAATTTATCTAAAACAACTTATTTGATATTCATTTTTTATTACATAATTATTTCTGCTACAAAAACAAATCCAACGAATCAATTATTAGAGGATCCTTTTCATCATCTTTTGGCACTGAATGAGTTGAATACATTTTTAACTATTCTGTTTTATATATATTATAATTCTCATTTAATACATTGTAATTTTACTACGGTTTTTATACTTTGTATACATTTTTTTTTCCCATTTCATTCTGAGTGTGTGCACATATGGTGCACACTGACGTTAAAAAATAGGCAGGTCGTGAGGGGACGAGCCGTGACGTCACAACACCATTTCTGTGTCACAACATTTCTGTTTCATAACATTCCGACACCTGCCGTTTTTATTTGAGCAGCTAGGCTACATTAAAGTTTCCACGACCGTTCATTGCTTGATCAATAAGCAGCGTTCTCGTAAGTACAGATATCCTGACCGACATCTATGCAGTGTAGCGATTATTTTACATAAATGGTGCGGCTTATTTTGTACTGTAGTTGTGTTAGACTCAGAAGAGGGGGCAGTACAACTTTAACTTCGTTTTGTAACTTTTTGTCTGTAGCATAAAGGGGCTGTTAGCAGTTTGTCTTTTTGTGTTTGTGCCGGTGGCAAAACTCACTTTTACCCAATGGAAATGTTAGAGGACGCTAGAACTCTACAAGAATCTGCATGAGATTGAGATAGAAACACCAGTGATTAATTACATTTTAATATTATAAAACTATTAAAATATTAAATTTAATATTATAAGACTGGTGGTTCTAAACCTTTTTTACTCCTTTTCCAAATCAATACTGCAAATAGTGATGGGTGCTTTCGAAGCATATTGCTTTGTGAAGCTTTGAAATCTTTGCGAATTATTCATTTCTAACCAGTGGTATTGAGCGCGTGTCATACTGCCGAGTTGCGTGATTTCAGATGCATCGTTACGTCACAGCTGTTTCATAACTTCAATTGTTTGCATTTGGAATCTAAACTCTACGAACCCGTGAGTCAGATCGCTCCCCAGAGGCGAACCATTGAGCAAGCGTCTGTGGTTTTTTGCCTGATCTCGGGTCAGTTTTAGCAGTGTGTAGATTTTTAATGAGACATTTGTGAAATTAAAAGAAAGCGTAGGTGTTAATAGTCTCTTATTGTCCTGTTTAGACAAGCCCTCCATAAAACAACAAGCCGTGCAAATTACTAAAAGAACACATAGGCTATTATATAGACAGTTAATATTTAATGGTATTTGACTATGTTAATTGCATTTAATGTATTATACATTCAAAGTTGTTTTAGACATGTTTTGACCTGAGTTTTGTTGCATGTACACAGTTTTGACCAGCAGGCGCCACCAGTGTACAATGTTTCAAACGCTTCGAAACAGTGAATCATTTTGCAATTGGTTCAATTAATTCAAAGGTTTGCTTCTCCCATCACGACCTGCAAGACCATCATTTTGGACATTTCCTTATTTGGTATTTGAAGTAAATAATTATACTTTCAGTTCAAAATTCATGCAAGCTGGACTACTTTTGGACACTGAGATGATTATCTTACTGTAATATATACTGTATGACACATACTGAACAATGTGCACTGCAGATTATGCAGTAAGTTTATATTGTTTAGGCCTTGAATGCATGTGTATTTAAACACATCATGCAATGTGGGGAATGTTAGATGCTTGTGTGTGTTTTTGTTGGTATTTGAGTCTGATCTGCTGTGGTTTGTTGTGATATTAGGAACAGACAATTATCTCCACTTATTAAAATTAATGAAGTGTGTTTCAGCACAATGATGAAATGTTACCACAATTCCATAAGCCTTAAATAGGATCACGCATGAAGGAAAGTGGGAAGGCGATCATAATTAACCCATATTAACATGAAGATGGTTGTGTTTGTAACCCAACAGTGTCCTACTTGTACTTGACAATTTGGCTTTATACAGCAGTTCAAAGGCTGAAGGAGGTTAAATAGACTGTTTTTTTTTTTTTATAGAACCTGCTAACAATAAAACAATAATATAGTAAACATCAGTAGGAAACTAGGTCATCATCATCACATTATACATATCAGGTGCAATAGAAGTATATCATAAAAACTGAAAAATGAGTTTGCAAGGTCAAGAGTGTAATATAATGGCTTGTGTGAACTGATTTATCAAATCTGAGTTCCTGATTTGCTGCTCAAGAAACATTTCTGATTATTATCAACGTTGAAAACAGTTGTGTTGCTTAGTTATTTTTTTTGCACCCCCCCACACACACACATTTATGTAAAATAGAAATCTCTTGTAACATAATTATCTTAAGTTAAATACCTGTGTGAAACCTCTCTCTTGTATCAGTAAGCATGGCGTCAGTGCTGTCACAGCTGATGGGTCAGTGGATGGATGTTCAGGGTCTGCTGATATTTCTGTGTGTGCTGCTGCTGGTGAAACACCTGCGAGATGTTCTTACAAACAACATGCCGCCAGGACCCTTCCCTCTGCCTTTGGTTGGAAACATACTGAATATAGGCTTCAGTGATCCACTGGGCTCCTTTCAAAGGGTAAGTCACATACTTTTTGTTAAATACAAATATGTCAAATGATTCTCTGTGATTGTAAAATGTGTACCGATCATGTTGATCAGATTGCTGAGAGGTATGGAGATGTGAGCACACTGTATATGGGAAACAACCCCTGCATCCTGCTCACTGGATACGAGAGTTTCAAAGAGGCGTTTGTGGAGCAGGCGGACATCTTCACAGACCGGCCGTACTTCCCTACAATTGGCAAGCTCACTAAAGGGAAAGGTAGCAATATTTCACCCTACAAATTTGAATATCTTAAACATTACTTTTCATTTTAATCTTAAAATTTGACCTTTGTCTGCTTCATTCTGTCTGTGTAGGTCTGATCTTCTCCAGCGGGCACATGTGGCGTCAGCAAAGGCGTTTTGCTCTAGCAACACTGAAATACTTTGGTGTGGGGAAGAAAACTCTAGAAAACTCCATCCTGCAGGAGTGTCGCTTTCTCTGTGACTCTATACAGTCTGAACGAGGTCAGAAAGCATAATTGCACACCTTTTTTTTTCAGTCACAAGCAATATTTGCAGTCATTATTTTATTAATTACCACAAATTATTATAAACTCCAGAAAATAAAATGAAATGTGAAGAACTGTATCATCAGCAGGGAATGAAATTGTAGTTTAATGCCACAGTCATGACTTGAAGGGCCTCCATGTGCAAGTGTCTTTTTGAAGGTCAAAAAACTGGGAAACCACATGAGAGTTCATCTTTCCTAATTTTCTCTTTTTACTGAAATAAATACAATGAGATCCAAAAGACCTCTTATATGATCAAGGCAAATCTCTTTCTTTGTTGTGTTTCTAGGTTTGCCCTTCAAGCCACAGCATCTTGTGACCAATGCTGTGGCTAATATAATCTGTGGATTGGTGTTTGGTCACAGGTTTGAGTATGATGACCATGAATTTCGTCTAATGCAGGAGTATGTAGATGACACCTTTCAACTTCCTATCTCAAACTGGGGTCGGGTACGAGATCAGCCTGTTATCATACGCAAGACAAACAAATTAAACTTTTGAACATGTTTGTCCTTTATTTGTCTCTTTACAGTTATATAACCAGTTTCCCACCCTCATGTCGATGCTGCCGGGAAAACACCAGACGGCATTTGCCAGCATGTCTAAACTTCAGTCCTTCCTGCAGGAGGAAATCAGAAAACATAAGGAGGAGAGAGATCCGTCCAATCCCAGAGACTACATTGACTGTTATCTGGATGAGATTGAGAAGGTAGTGTCGTCCTGAGATGCCCTTGTGTATTTATATTCCTTTAAAAGAGCTTTATTGGTAACATATGCATAAATACCTCCTTTGTTAACATTCATGTATGCCCTACAGAGAAAGATGTTTTTTGCCCCATAATGGTGTAGTTTCAGCGTCTAAATGCAGGGACTTAGTGAACCATGATAACTAGCCACCACTGCATCAACTCCGAAGAACAGAACAAATTAAAACTGCAAGCATTGAAAGGGCCCACACACACGGGTTCACCGCCACCCGGTTGCTTTAGGAAAACAGCAAACGGTGATCAATAGAAGGAATATGTCAAAGTCATTTATATGTGTCAAACTTCTTGCTGCTAGCTGGTGGCGCTATGACTATAACTGGATATTGGCCTTTAGATGTGTTCAGGCCAGGACACTTAATGACTATGTGAAGTTTGGGGCAGATCAGACATTGTATGGCTGAGTTACAACAACTTCTGTTCCCATTGCGAAACATCGAAATTTGTCAGTTCGCCATGGACACACTCTTTAACGAAAATTCAAGATCTTTGCAATTTAACACCATAAAGGCCTTTAGATTAGACACACCAAATATAACGTTGATGTCATTAAATCGCTCTGAGAAGTTTGTGCAGGAAGTGCTACTTTCTGTTGCCAGCTATGACTGAATATGGGCTTGGGCATGTATATAGGACAGACCTCTTATTCACCACATGTGAATTTTGGTGCTGATTAGACATTGTATGCCTGAATTATAACAACTTGCTTTTTCATGATGAAAGTTTGTCAGGCCGCCATGCACACGCCCTTCGTATGCGTATGTGAAACATAGCTCTGGGGGCACTTTGTTGAAATTTTATAGAAAGTGCTACCGAGCCATTTTGCCACACCCACTGCTGAAACGTATATCAAATGTACATTTTTGTCATTTTTGGTTTGAGTGCAAAGTTTTCAAGCATGTTTAGGTTCTCAAAAATGCGATTCATTTTGGAGAAGAAGATTCTGAGCATATATATACATATATTTTTAATATTCTTAAATGTATATATATTTTCCATATGGGAAATGTTTTTTGTGTGTGTGTGTTCCTACATTCCCAGTGTAAGGATAGTGCGGCAGAGTTCACTGAGGACAACCTGATGTACTGTGTGGTGGATCTGTTTGGAGCAGGAACAGAAACCACTTCTAATACACTCAGATGGGCTTTACTTTTCATGGCCAAATACCCAGAAGTGCAAGGTGGGAATGTCAGTCAATCAAACATGTGACTTCCTATTGCTTGTCTTCAAAAACTGCCACCAGCATGTTCTTCCTTGGATATTTTCTTTCAGAGAAAGTCCAGTCTGAGATTGATCAGGTGATTGGACAGACACGCCAACCACTGATGGATGATCGGACAAATCTGCCGTACACCTACGCGGTGATCCATGAAATCCAGAGGTTTGCCAACATTATTACCTTCACGCCTCCCAGAATGGCCAACAAGGACACAACAGTGGGAGGACGTTTCATCCCGAAGGTCATTTTATTTTGGCGTTATGTACCATATAGCCTTTGTGTAACTAAACGTGGTCAGTTATTTGCAACTTAAGAAAATGAATTGATTTATAACTTCTGTTTGGTTATTACAGGGTGTGATAGTGGCACCATTGCTAAAGTCAATCCTCCAGGATAAGAAAGAATACAGCACTCCATATGAATTCAATCCTGCTCACTTTCTGGACGAAAATGGCACATTTTTGAAGAAAGAAAGTTTCATTCCTTTTTCAATAGGTAGGTTATGTCCATATAGCTCTAGTACCATTAATTTACTTGGAGTTTACTGATCCAGAGCCTGATTTCCAGGTAAGAGGATGTGTCCGGGTGAGCAGCTCGCTCGTATGGAGCTCTTCCTCTTCTTCACGTCTCTGATGCAGCATTTCACCTTCCTGCCTCTTGAGCGACAAACGTTGAGTCTGAAAGGAACTATAGGCGTCTCGTCTGGTCCTGAATCCTTCCAGATACGTGCTGTACCTCGATTCTGATTACTTAAAAATGAGCTCAAACACCAGCATTCATTATATAGTTTTTCTCCCACAGGAATCCACAGCTACAGCTCACAAACATTAATTACTGTAGGGTTGTGATTATAATTTGATCTGTAATCTTAATATTATTTTGCTGCTCATATACTGTCTGGGCATGAAAATGTGGAGACATCAATCTTGGAACTCAGTACTCTGGCCTGCCCGACTCTAAAACACTGTTCAAAAGTTTGGGGTCTGCCAAGTTGGTATGTTGTTGTTTTTTTTTTTCCTGTGTCTTTTGTTCTCCTTTGGTTCCTCCTACTCATTCTCTCTGGCAGGCAGCTGATTGGCCTAGCTGCACCTGCTTACCAACCAGGAGTGAGACAGCATAAAAAGCAGAGGAGAAACTCTCAGTATTGGAGAAACCTTTCTCCAGAAAATTATTTTTATTCTGCCCTGCCCAGCTCAGCTCAGCCCAGCCCAGCCCAGTTCAGTTTGTTGAATCTATTGTGTGTTCCTATGGTTGTGTAGGTTTGTTTGCTTTACTCTATAGTCTAAAGTACTGTTGTTAATGTGTTCACCTTTAAGTTAGTTGTCATCTTGATTGTGTGATGAATAGTCCCATCTTTTAAATAAAAGAGCCAGTCACTGATTGGTAAAGCCATTGTGTTATTTCAGCGGCTGTTAGAAGCTCTGATTCCCATAGAACCCTAAGGCTGCATTTACACTAGTGTGTTTTCATTTTAAAACGCATAACTTTTGCTACAGTTACGCCTGTCATTTACACTACTCTGGTGTTTTCTGCCCTTGAAAATTGAGACTTTTAAAAACGCTGCAGATCCTGTTTTAGTTTGAAAACTCCGGGGTTGGTTTTCAGTTTAAACGGACATGGTTGCCCACATTCGCTCTGCGTATCCTTGACGACCATGTAAACCAGGGGTGCTCAACCCTGTTCCTTCAAAGTACAGCTCCAACCCTGATCAAGCACACCTGAACCAACTAATTAGGATCTGAAGGAGCTTGATAATTACAGACAGGTGTGTTTGATCAGTGTTGGAACTAAACTCTGCAGGAAGGTAGATCTCCAGGAACAGGGTTGGGCACCCCTGGTGTAAACAATAACATCATGCTCATTGTTGTATCCATAGATATGTATAGGTAGATGTCCCATTCGACCACTCCAAGGACTTGAAGTGTCCACCATCTAAATAATAGGGCATCTACTATACATATCTATGGTTGTACCTGCACAAATGGTCATGTGACATGTGTTTTCGTGTGTGTAGTGTGGACGGAGACCGTTTCTGAAACACAGTAAAAACGCCAGTGTAGATGAGGATTGGTTTCATTTTAAGGGGCCGTTTACGCAACAACGTTTTTCGGCCAAAAACTGGAAACTTTGTATGCATTTTGCCTGTTTGTTTACATGACAACTGTGTTTTGGGGACAAAAAAAATGTGTAACTTTGAAAACAGGTTTTAAAGGGTTACTCCACCCCAAAATGAAAATTTTGTCATTAATCACTTACCCCCAAGTCGTTCTAAACCCGTAAAAGCTTTGTTCGTCTTTGAAAAACAATTTAAGATATTTTGGATGAAAACCGGGAGGTTTGTGACTGTCCCATTGACTGCAAAGTATTTATTATTTTATTTAATTTATTTTATTTAATTTATTTTTTCCCCCCAGAATTCTTTGATAAATAGAAAGTTTAAAAGAACAGCATTTATTTGAGATGGAAATCTTTTGTAACATCATATATGGCTTTATGGGCATTTTTTAAATCAATTTAAAGTGTCCATGCTGAAAAAAGTATTAACTTTGTTAAAAAAATGTCTTTGTATAACATTTCTCAGATTTTCTGTGCATTATCTGGAGATGATCGTGACAAAAGTTGTTAAAAAATTATCAAATTATGTGGCAGGTATGAGTCGGTGTTTTCAAGCGGCCCATAGCGTCAAATCAGTCTGCAGTTTGTGAGCACCAGTACAATTTAAGAACACTGAATTTCATGAACTTCCAGGGCTTTGAGGTGATATAACTCAAGTTTTCATAGATTCTGATTAAGAAAGTTGATTTTTGTGGCTTCTTAATTTATCTTAATTGCTTTTTGAGCGAGCTTTTGATATTAAGCAAAGGTATTACTTTTTTTTAAAGCTCAAAATTTTTAAAGCTACTAATGTTTTTTGAGCACACATTTTTGCAAAATCTGGACTTATGATTGACGTTCTCAGTTTCAACTCAAAGACATCATAACACATGCAACATCTCTTAA
Organism: Labeo rohita; assembly: GCF_022985175.1. Taxonomy (NCBI): domain Eukaryota; kingdom Metazoa; phylum Chordata; class Actinopteri; order Cypriniformes; family Cyprinidae; genus Labeo; species Labeo rohita. The sequence goes on along the minus strand of NC_066891.1, from coordinate 6,521,618 downwards.
TACTCATTTCTTAATACGTTTCTTAAAATATGTACCTATATATATAACGTTGGTCCTGGAGAGCCGCAGCCGCAGCCCTGCATAGTTTTGCTTCAACCCTAATCAAACGCACCTGAACAAGCTAATCAAGGTCTGAAGGGTTACCAGAAAGCAACAGGCAAATGTGCAACTGATCTGGGATTATATGTCAATGCAAGTTGGCATAGTATGTCTACAAGGCCACACAACTCTTGCGCCTTTTCACAGAATGATAATGCTACTGTGGTTCATGAATATTGGTGACATGATGGTCCATGGAAGCACCTGTTATAATTAAAATAATTTTAAATAAAGTTACACCCTGTAACTTGTGACAACCCTGTAACTAAGCATGTAGCTTTTAGCTGGAAGCAATTAAGTTAAAAACATATTCATGTATTTGTTTCTTATAAACATGCAGCTTTTCACTTAAGGAGGTGTTAATTGATGGACTGGAGTGGTGTGGATTACTTGTGGATTATTGTGATGTTTTTATCAGATGTTCGGACACTCATTCTGACGGCACCCATTCACTGCAAAACAAACCTACAACTACGTACCTTTTTAAGTAAATGTTCATTTTTGGGAAAATTATTCCTTTATGGAGTAGGTCTAATGTATCACATGATCCTTCAAAAATCATTCTAATATGCTGATTTCCCAACATTACTGTTTACTGTATGTTTGATCAAATAATGCACCACTGGTGAGCATACTTCTTTCAAAAACATAAAAAAATAATTATTCCAAACATTTGACTGGTAGTGAATTAATTGCTTTAATTATTCATTTTGTAATTAAATAGCACAGTAGATGCACAATCAGGTACAACAAACCTTTGGTTTGTCCAATAGCTAAAACCTGTTATTTCCTTGGCAAAGCTCAGTGCATGCATGGCATACCTTTTGTTAAATGTTCTGCGGATTTATAGGTTTGAATTATTGATCTAGAAAGATTCATTCAGTATCTGTTTACTTCACAAATTAGGGTTATAATTTCAGGTTGTTGTTTTTTTTTTTTTTTTTTGCAGATAGTCATTATAAGAGAATAACTCATAACATTTTAAATCAGCTTTCCACTATTAGAGTATAAAATATATATATTTACAATATTTAAGTCTGTATTTACAAAAACAAATAACTGGCAAAATGTACCTCTCACAGCTGTTTCAGACTGGCAAAAGAGAAAAGAAAAAATCCATTAGAAGTAAGATTAAAGGACCTGTTCGCTTCTGCTGCCCTACATTTTTAACAATAAAGGTTAGAGAGAGATTAAAAAAAAAGCTCTAGGCGATTCACCCGGTTATTCCTGCCATATCAACAGCTTGTTTTAACGTGTATGTAATTCTTATGCTAGATGTAACTATTTATTGATTTATTTATTATATTTTTCACACATTTATTCTGAGTTTGTGCTCAGTGACATTAAAAAATAGGCGGGCCGTAGGCGGTCGCGCCGTGACGTCATCACACAACATTTCTGTTTCGTAACATTCGACGCCTGCAGTTTAAATCAGAGCAGCTGTAAGTTTACATTGTCACTACCGTTCATTGTTTGATCAATAAACAGCGTTCGCGTAAGTACAGATATGCTAACCGACTTCTATGCAGTCAATGTAGCGATCATTTGACATTAATGATGCGGCTTCTGTTCGTGCAGTAAACTCAGATGAGGGGAAAGTTCAGCTTTTATTTCGTTGTTATTCCCGTCTCTTACTTTGTCTTTAGTGTGAAGGGGTGATTTGTATTTCTCTGCTTTTTGTCACTTTTACCCAGTGGAATGATAAAAGACGTTAAAACTCTAAAAAGGGATTCCAGTCCAGGGTTTTATAACGACCCCAAGAGATTGTGACAGAAACGCCAGTGATAGATGAAGTGTTATTATTATTGGTTTTCAAACTTCTTTTTTTTACTTCAAGGTCCCCCATGCTTTTCCATATCAGTACTGTAAAGGGTGTAGGTTTGAGTTTGGCAAACATATGGACATAACAGAAGACAAACAGCGTGCAGTTTTCTAGCATATTTACTTACAGTTAATATCAGTGGTACTGTAAGACCTAGTGTCCCTACTAAATTTTGTGCCCTTGCTGCAAGTGATGGGTGCATTTGGAGCACTGCTTTGTGAAGCTTTGAAATCTTCGTGAATCATTTGTTTCGAACCAGTGGTTCAGAGTGTGTATCAAATTGCTGGAGTTAAGTAATTTCAGAGGCATTGTTATATCATTATGGTGACACATCCCAGATAACACATGCATGTCTGCAAGATGTCTGTTAAAAATCACTTGATCTGCTGTGTACAGACATCTGACAGACATCTGTAAGATGTCAGTTTTACATGCATTCTAAATCAAAAAGGTCTTAAAGACATCTAATATACGTCTTTTTGACATCTGATAGGAAACATCCAACAGACGTATTGCAGATAAGCAAACACTCTAAAAAAAAAAAATACATCTTGCAGGTGTAAATGCAGACGTCATGATTTACGTGTGCTATCAGAGATTGCTGCCACATACACGTTTCTTCCATTCAGTTATGTCGTAATAATGAAATATGTTAAAACAACATATTTCTTGTAATAATGAGATATGTCTTTAAAACTATGTATTTTGCAAATGATCACTCTCCTACACTAAAGAGCCAGAATAGCTTTTAGCATCAGCATTTTGAACGTAAATTAGGTGACGTAGATTCAGGATGGGGCGCAGAATTCCATCCTTCTTCAGGACAAGAAAATAACAACTGAAGAAGCCACGATTCATGTTCAAAGAAGGAACCTCCTTTGCTGCTCCTTGCAGAACATAAGCCTCTAATACACTGTTTGCTAGAGTAGGATGAACCCTGTTAAAACAGTGGAGGATGTGACAAAGCTCTGGAATCAGACCCCCCCCCATGCGAATATGGTATGAAGAATATGGTACGCCTCAAGATTGCTTGGGCCCGTCTGCTCGCTGTCAGTAGCCTTGACATCTGAACCCCAAGTCATGGATTCATGAAAGGCCTCAGCGCCCTCTGAAGCAACATGATGGAGGACAGAGGATGACTCTCCGTTGAAGACAGCAGGCCTTGCATAGAGAATTTTAAGTCTAAAATTCTAGTCTAGAAGTCTAGAATTTTAAGTCTAAAATTCTCACAAAGCTTGCAACCAGAAGAGCGCCATAAATAGCCTTGCATGAGTGAGACACGCCAAGACACACTTACACTCGCAACGATGGCTGGGTGCACTGCACTTCACCGTGAGGAGACCAAAGTTCCACTGAATGCAGTCACTGAAGTACAAATAAGCAATTTGGTCAAATTTTTCCAGAAAGCACAGGCCAGGTGAACCACTTCTGAAGGGCTAAAGAAAATCTAAGGAGCAGATGGCGCGTTCACTAGTATAAGAGCGAGCCATCATCCAATAAATTGGCGTGATTCTATATGGTCTTCAAAGAAGTTTATTCAGTTTATTCAGTTGATTTAAAGCATCAAAACTGCAAGACATTTCATCACTTAAAGAAAAAACGTTTTTTAAAACCTTTTTTTATTAACAAAACCATTTGTTAATGTTTGTGTTATTACTCTTTTACTGCATGTTATTTAAGCAAAAATACATTTAAGATAGATTTAAAGTTTGTAAAAAAAAAAAAAAAAAAGTTTAAAGTAAAAAAAAGAAAAGTTAAAGTATTGTAGTATTTTTTTTAATTTGATGGTCACAGTCAAATGTTAATAAGGAGTCACTTCAGCCTTAAATAGGATCAAGCATGAAGGCAAGCAGGAAAATGATTGTAATTAGCCCATATTAACATCTAAGTTGTGTTTCTGACCCAACAGCCATCCTGCTTGTACTTGATAAGTTTGCTTTATTCATTAGTTCAGATGTCTATCTTACATCAGGCTGAAGGGGATTAAAAGGGTCTTTTTCTCTAAAACCTGCTCAACAATAAAACAATAATATAGTAAACATCAGTAGGAAACTAGGCCATCACCACCACATCATGCATATCAGGCGCAACAGAAGTATACCATAAAATTTCATAACTGACAACAGTCATGTGTTTGCAACTTCAAGAGTGTAATATAAGGAAAAGTGTGAATTGTTCCACATATTACTGTAAATGTTGAAATTAATGTAATATTTTTCATTGTTAATTCATGTGAACTAATGTAGTTAACACATATATATAGATTTTATCAATTCAAGTATACAAGTGTATACATAAACACTACTGTCTTTTGCTCACCAAGGAATATATTGTATTGGAATATATTTAAAAAAAAATGTCATTTTTGCTGCAATGCAATGCTGAATTTTCAGGAACATTACTCTAGTCTTCATTGTCACATGATCCTTCAGAGAACATTAACAATCATTCTAATGTTCCTAATTTTCTGCTCAAGAAATTTATATATTACTGTCAACACTGAAAACAGACGTGCTGCTTAATATTTGTGTTGTCTTTTAAAGCTGTGTGAAACCTCTCTCTATCAGTAAGCATGGCATCAGTGCTGTCACAGCTGATGGGTCAGTGGATGGATGTTCAGGGTCTCCTGATATTTCTGTGTGTGCTGCTGCTGGTGAAACACCTGCGAGATGTTTTTACAAACAACATGCCACCAGGACCCTTCCCTCTGCCTTTGGTTGGAAACATACTGAATATAGGCTTTAGTGATCCACTGGGCTCCTTTCAGAGGGTAAGTTGCACACTGTATGTTAAATACAAAAAAATTATTCTATGTGATTGTGTAATGTGTACGGATCATGTTGATCAGATTGCTGAGAAGTATGGAGATGTGAGCACACTGTATCTGGGAAACAACCCCTGCATCCTACTCACTGGATATGAGAGTTTCAAAGAGGCGTTTGTGGAGCAGGCAGATATCTTCACAGACCGACCGTACTTTCCTTTAGTTGACAAGCTTAGTAAAGGGAAAGGTACAGATGCAGAAAAAGCTGTTTTTTGCAGCAATCAAAATCAATACTGGCAAAATCGTAAACGTCATTATCGTTCTAAAATTGACCTTCTTCATTATGTCTGTGCAGGTCTGATTATGTCCAGCGGGCACATGTGGCGTCAGCAGAGGCGTTTTGCTCTGGCAACACTCAAATACTTTGGTGTGGGGAAGAAAACTCTAGAAAACTTCATCCTGCAGGAGTGTCGCTTTCTCTGTGACTCTATACAGAATGAACGAGGTCAGTGATCAGCATCATTTTAGTGCTAAGCACCATTTCTTCTCCTTCACAAACAAGATTTGTTGTCATTCTTTTAGTAAAACTCTAGAAAATCTAAATGAAATGAGAATGAAATGTGTCAAGACCAGGCAATGAAAATTTAGTTCAATGTCATAATGTTCCTGAAGGGCTGCATGTACTTACTGCCCTCTGCAGGCTGCCATCTGCAAATGCAAGTGTCTTTTTGAAGGTCAAACATCTGGGAAACATGTAATTTAAATACATACAGCCAGTTCTAGTAGTCTGAGACAACACTGAAAATCTGGGATTTTTTTGTACCTGTAAATAAACAAAGTTTTTTTTAAATAATAATTATAATAATAATAATAATAATAATACACAAATAAATAAATATTAATGGAGGTAAATATATTATTATATAAAACAGACAATAATGTAATAATAAATGTAAACAAAATGAAGTGTGATAATCATAAAAAAATAAGTAATGCTTTAATAATAATTAAAATAAATAAAAACAAAATACAATGATCATAAACTAATAAAAAGATCATTAAAAATGTGTAATTACGTAATTAATTAATTAATTAATTAATTATAAATTAATGACAATAATAAAATGTATAAAAGTGTGATCAGGAATAAATAAAACTTATACAAATTGTACAAATCTGGACTTATTTTGTGAGTATATGTGTGGTAGCATGTGAATAGAAGCATTTTGACCTCATAACAACACTTTTCTTTCATTGCTGTGTTTTATAGGTTTGCCCTTTAACCCTCAGCATCTTGTAACCGATGCAGTGGCTAATATAATCTGTGGGTTGGTGTTTGGTCACAGGTTTGAGTATGATGACCATAAATTTCATCAGATGCAGAAGTATTTAAATGAATTCTTACAGCTTCCAATTTCGAACTGGGGTCGGGTACGAGATCAGCCTGCTATCACTTTGTTATACAAAAGAATAAATAAAAAGTTAATACTAGTTGTACTGATATGAAGTTGGCTTTATTGACAAGTGCTATTGTAAAGCATCACTGTTCTTTATTTTTCACTTTACAGTTATATAATCAGTTTCCCACCCTCATGTCGATGCTGCCGGGAAAACACCAGACGGCATTGGCCAGCATTTCTAAACTTACACCCTTCCTGCAGGAGGAAATAAGAATACACAAGGAAGAAAGAGACCCGTCCAACCCCAGAGACTACATTGACTGTTATCTGGATGAGATTGAGAAGGTAGTTTTGTTCTAAGATGTCCTTGTGTTCTTATATTCCTTTTAAAGGGCTTTATTGGTAGTCGGGACATGCGTTAGCACCTCCTTTGTGAATATTCATGTCTGCCCTACAGAGAAAGATGCTTTTCTGCCCCATAATGTTACAGCATTTATATGCAGGGGCTTAGTGGACCATAATAACTAGCTGAACCTTGACGACTTGTCGCTAGTTCAAAATTTGACTTATGTCCTTTTTCCAGGGAAAAACTCCACTTTTGGTGCTGCATATTCTTTCTTAAGAATATGAACTTTTCAAATTGGATATATGTTTTGTTTAAACCTTCAAAAATACATCAAATATTCTTCAAGGCGCAAAATACAGAATACCTTTAAATATGTTTAAAATGTTTTTACTAATGTTTTTGGCAAAATAAATATACAGGTGCTGGTCATATAATTAGAATATCTTCAAAAAGTTGATTTATTTCACTAATTCCATTCAAGAAGTGAAACTTGTTTAATGTATACATTCATTCCACACAGACTGATATATTTCAAGTGTTTATTTCTTTTAATTTTGATGATTATAACTGACAACTAATGAAAACCCCAAACTCAGTATCTCAGAAAATTAGAATATTACTTAAGACCAATACAAAGAAAGGATTTTTAGAAATCTTGGCCAACTGAAAAGTATGAACATGAAAAGTATGAGCATGTACAGCACTCAGTACTTAGTTGGGGCTCCTTTTGCCTGAATTACTGCAGCAATGCGGCGTGGCATGGAGTCGATCAGTCTGTGGCACTGCTCAGGTGTTACGAGAGCCCAAGTTGCTCTGATAGTGGCCTTCAGCTCTTCTGCATTGTTGGGTCTGGCATATCGCATCTTCCTCTTCACAATACCCCATAGATTTTCTATGGGGTTAAGGTCAGGCGAGTTTGCTGGCCAATTAAGAACAGGGATACCATGGTCCTTAAACCAGGTACTGGTAGCTTTGGCACTGTGTGCAGGTGCCAAGTCCTGTTGGAAAAAATGAAATCTGCATTTCCATAAAGTTGGTCAGCAGCAGGAATCACGAAGTTAAAATGTCCTGGTATACAGCTGCGTTGACCTTGGACCTCAGAAAACACAGTGGACCAACACCAGCAGATGACATGGTACCCCAAACCATCACTGACTGTGGAAACTTTACACTGGACCTCAAGCAATGTGGATTCTGTGCCTCTCCTCTCTTCCTAGAGACTCTGGGACCCTGATTTCCAAAGGAAATGCAAAATTTACTTTCATCAGAGAACATAACTTTGGACCACTCAGCAGCAGTCCAGTCCTTTTTGTCTTTAGCCCAGGCGAGACGCTTCTGACGCTGTCTGTTGTTCAAGAGTGGCTTGACACAAGGAATGCGACAGCTGAAACCCATGTTTTGCATACGTCTGTGCGTAGTGGTTCTTGAAGCACTGACTCCAGCTGCAGTCCACTCTTTGTGAATCTCCCCCACATTTTTGAATGGGTTTTGTTTCACAATTCTCTCCAGGGTGCGGTTATCCCTATTGCTTGTACACTTTTTTCTACCACATCTTTTCCTTCCCTTCACCTCTCTATTAATGTGCTTGGACACAGAGCTCTGTGAACAGCCAGCCTCTTTTGCAATGACCTTTAGTGTCTTGCCCTCCGTGTGCAAGGTGTCAATGGTCGTCTTCTGGACAACTGTCACATCAGCAGTGTTCCTCATGATTGTGTAGCCTACAGAACTAGACTGAGAGACCATTTAAAGGCCTTTGCAGGTGTTTTGAGTTAATTAGCTGATTAGAGTATGGCACCAGGTGTCTTCAATACTGAACCTTTTCATAATATTCTAATTTTCTGAGATACTGAATTTGGGGTTTTCATTAGTTGTCAGTTATAATCATCAAAATTAAAAGAAATAAACACTTGAAATATATCAGTCTGTGTGGAATGAATGTATACATTATTATATATTATTATATATATATATTATATATTAAATATATTTATATCAATAAAATGTATATATCAATAAAAATGTATGTATGTAAATACATGTAAATATAAAAATATATACTGTATACTGTATATTGTATACATAAAATATACACAGTATACACATATTTTCTATGTATACTATTAATATCAACATATATATGTTTATTTGAAATTAGAGATTGCGTAACTATATATGAATATAAGAATATTCTTTTGTATGAATATTTTAAAAATACTATATTATGCAAAAAGAAAATTGAAATAAATGTAAGAATATCTAATCTTTTAAGTATTATTTATTCATTTGCCTTGTGTACATTTTTTTTGTATGTCATCCTTCCCAGTGTAAGGATAGTGCAGCAGAGTTCACAGAGGACAACCTGATGTACTGTGTGGTGGATCTGTTTGGAGCAGGAACAGAAACTTCCTCTAATACACTCAGATGGGCTTTACTCTACATGGTCAAGTATCCAGAAGTACAAGGTGGGATGGCAATCAGTGAAAAATGTGACTTCCTGATGCCTGTCCTAAAAAACTACCATCAGCATGTTCTTCGTTGACTATTTTCTGTCAGAGAAAGTCCAGTCTGAGATTGATCAGGTGATTGGACAGACACGCCAACCACTGATGGATGATCGGACAAATCTGCCGTACACTTGCGCGGTGATCCATGAAATCCAGAGGTTCGCCAACATTGTTACCTTCACGCCTCCCAGAATGGCCAACAAGGACACGACAGTGGGAGGACGTCTCATCCCGAAGGTCATTTTGTTTTTGTGTTATGTAGCATTTGTGTGAATGAATCTGCAACATCTGTTTGGTTATTACAGGGTATGGTAGTGATGCCATTGCTGAAATCAATCCTCCAGGATAAGAATGAGTACAGCACTCCGTATGAATTCAATCCTGCGCACTTTCTGGATGAAAATGGCAAATTTGTGAAGAAAGACAGTTTCATCCCATTTTCAATAGGTAAGACATGTCCATACAGCTCTAGTGTGTGAGTTTACTCTAAATTTACTGATCCAGAGCCTGATTTTCCAGGAAAGAGGATGTGTCCGGGTGAGCAGCTTGCTCGTATGGAGCTCTTCCTCTTCTTCACATCTCTGATGCAGCATTTCACCTTCCTGCCTCTTGAGGGACAAAAGTTGAGTCTGAAAGGAACTCTCAGTGTCTCGTCGGGTCCTGAACCCTTCCAGATACGTGCTGTGCCTCGATAGTGTGGATTTTAATCACTCAAAAATCAACTCCGTTCCTGAATCATGTTCAAGCCACAGTGTTCATTATATGGTTGTTCTCCCACAGGAACCCACAGCTATGGCTCACAAACATTAATTACTGAAGGGGTGTAATGTGTTTTTGAAAGGAAATTGATCTAATTTTCTTCTCTTAGTACTACTTTCCTGCTCATATACTGTCTGGGCATCAAAATCTGCTTTCTGCATTTATTTGATCAAAAATACAGTAATATTGTTAAATATTATTACAATTTTAAACGACTGTTTTCTAATTCTATATTGTTAGGTGTAATAGGAATAACCTATGATGCAAAGCTGAAATTTTAGCATCATTACTCCTTATATGCTGATTTGCTGCTCAAGAAACATTTCTTATGATTATTAATGTTGAAAACAGTTGTGCTGCTCAATATTTTTGTGGAAACCGTGATAAGTTTATTTAGGATTCTTTTATGAAAGTTCAAAGAACAGCACTTAAAATAGAAATCTTTTGTAATATTATAAATGCCTTTGCACTCACTTTTGATCATTTTAATGCATCCTTTTTTGAATAAAAGAGAATAAAATTGTCTAAAAACAAAAGGGTCTTTCCTTAGTTTTTTTTTTTTTGGCAGAAAATTTGGGAGATGTCATTTAGAGTCACTCCTAACAAAAAGGGATTTTAATTCATCAGAATGTTTTGCGGACAAACAAATTTTGCAAACAAATCTTTTGCATAGCCCATATTAACCAAATTTTCTAGTCCAACTGTCAAGCTACAGTAAAACTAAAGTCCATCATAATAAAAACTGTTATGCTGACTGTGCTAAACATATCTGAGATTTGCTGTGCATTATCTAGAGGAAGTTATCTAGAGGAAGACTAATGTTTTTAAAGCACAGCTCATAATGTCACATTGGTCTGCTTCTGTGTATCTTCTGAGCAGCAGGACAATTTAAGGATATAGAATTTTATCAACTCCCAGGGCTTTTTCGTGATACAATTAAAACATTCTTTTAGATTATGATTAAGGAAGTTGACTTTTATGGCTTTTTAATTTATCTTAATTAACTGCATTTTGAACAATCTTTGAATATTAGGCAAAAGTGTAGTATTACTGGGTCATTTTTTTTATTTTCTAAGCTACTGATGAGTGTTTTTTAAGCGCATATATCGTTTACAGATTCGGGACTTTTACTAATGACTGTCGTCCTCAATTTAATTAATACCAACTCAATAAAGACAACATAACACATGCAAATAGTACTTAATACATATATACCTCTGTTTTTTAAATAAATAAAACAGTTATATTTTATTTACAGTCAATGGACGTTGTATGTTTATATATATATATATATATATATATGTGTGTGACCCTGGGCTACAAAACCAGTCATAAGTAGCATAGGTATATTTGTAGCAATAGCCAAAAATACTTTGTATGGGTCAGAGTTATCAATTTTCTTTTCTTTTATTCCAAAAATCATTAGGATATTAAGTAAAGATCACGTTCCATTAAGATATTTTATAAATTTCCTACCGTAAAACTTTTGGATTAGTAATATGCATTGCTAAGAACTTCATTTGGACAACTTTAAAGATTTTCTCAATATTTTGAATTATTATTATTATTTTTATTTTTTTTTTTTTTTTTGCACCCTCAAATTCTAGATTTTCAAATAGTTGTATCTAAGTTGTATCTGTATGTAATAGTTGCCAAATATTGTCCTATCCTATCCTTATCGTGTCCTTATTTATTCAGCTTGCAGATGATGTATGAATCTCAGTCTCAAAAAAAATGACACTTATGACTGGTTTTGTGGTCCAGGGTCACACACACACACACACACACATATATATATATATATATATATATATAAACTGATTGAAACTTCATTATATGATGCATGATTAGTATTTCATTCTGGGTGATAACTGACTATGACATGATGGAAGGGCCCATGATCATTAAATAAGTTCAATTCACAAGTAATTGTCTGATTTCCACTCTGTAACTGCTGACAAAACCAACAAACCCTTGAAAATCAAGTAAACATTGGCAGTGATCTAGGCCATTACCTCTGCATATGTCTCTGGTGATGAACAAACACTTGGCCATAAAAATTCATCACTGGCAGCAGGACGAGGTCAAGGGTGTAATATCATTTCTTGGTGCTAATGGCTTTCTCAGATACAGACCCCACAGTGAGAGCTGAATTACAATTAGGTGTATTTTCTGACATGGTACATGATCTCTGGAAATGTGAAATTGGCTTTTGAGTTTAAAGCAATAGTTGACACAAAAATTAAAATTTGCTGAGGATTTACTCAGCCTCAGGCCATCCAAGATATAGATGAGTTTTTGCTTCATGGGAACAGATTTTGAAAAATGTAGCATTATATCACTTGCTCACCAATGGGTTTACTCCTCTGCAGTAAATGGGCGCTGTCTGAATAAGAGTTCAAACAGCTGATAAAAACATAACAATAATCTACAAGTAATCCACACCACTCCAGTTCATCAATTAACATCTTGTAAAGCAAATAACTGCATGTTTGTGATCCATAATCCATCATCAATTTTAACTTTAAAAATCACTTCTGGGTAAAATACAAATCCATAATCCATAACTCCTTATCCAGTCAAAAAGCACATCCCCTGTTGTTCTCTCACTTTAAAATCCATGAAGACTGTTCTTTGCTTGTAAACAGTGCTTGACCTGTGCATATTTGTCACCTGATTCAGGCGAGGTGACTTTTTCACTGGAGAGAGCAATATCATGGATAGAGGACTGCTATTTTGGCCAGAAGTGAAAGTTTGAAGTTAAAGGTATTGTTCACCCAAAAATGAAAATTCTTGAAAGTGAAAGTTCCAAACCCATAACATCTTCCTTCATCTTCAGAACACAAATTAAGATATTTTTTATGAAACTGTCCCTTTAAATATGTCTTAATGTTGGATTTGTACATTTCACCAAATCTGTTCTGATGAAGAAACAAACTCATTGTTTTCAGTAAGTATTTAAGTGTTGCTATTATAAATGAAGCAAACATATGATTTGACTGCATGTATTTAGGTTTATATAATATTAGTCATTTCTTTAAAATTTCATTAGCATTGCTTTTGATCATAAAATCTGACCTTTGCCCTCTTCATTATGTAGTGGCCACGTCAGCAGAGATGTTTTGCTCTGTCAACACCTAAGTAACTTTACTTCACTTTTGTGAGGAAAACGCTAGAAAACTTAATTCTGCAGGAGTGCTGCTTTCTCTGTGACTGTGTACGGACTGAACGAGGTTGGTGAGCAACAGAAGACTTTATTTCCATGCAGATTTTATGTTGGTGTTTTATGTAACGCATTAAAAGTTACAAATATAAAAAACAAAAAAATAAGTCAAATCACTGGAGAGATTTTAGGTTTAATGTCATAAGTCTTGCAGAATGTTTAAAAGTTCGTACTGCCCTCTAAAGGCCACAGTGTGCACGTACAATTTTCTTTCTGAAGGTCAAGGATGATGAGTTTATGTTTTCCGATTTTAATGAATACATTTTATGAAATCAGGTAGCACTGCATGTTGCTTTTTTCTTTCAGTGTTGTTTTTCTAATTCAGCCTTCAGCATCTTCACCCAGTGCTGTGGCTGATATAATCTGTGGGCCATTATACATTATATAATCTTACACTATTATGTGGCCATTATTAGTTTTTTTTTTTTTTTTTTTTTTTTTTTTTTGCATTACAAGTTTTACTAATTATTGTACTTATTTTTAATAATTACATGTTCATTTCCAGAACATAAAGTTTTTACAGAGGGGATTTTGGAGATCACTTTTTAATGCTAAAAATGCAGATAATACAATAGCAAAGGGGGAAAAATAATAATAATAATAAAAATAAATATTTTTTGTTTACCATGCTTTAGGAACAATATGTTGTATAAAAACAGACATATGAACAAACTCTTCTGTTAAATCCTTTAGAATTTAGATAGAAATAAAACAATAAAGTTTGCTGTACGCAAATGCTGCTGATGTGGAGAAAAAACTTTTAGATATATGGTTTGCATTTAAAATCTACAGACATAAATAGATAAAGTGCAATAAAACAAACACTTAAACTGCATATTATGTAAAGCCAACTAGCCCACAATCTTAAAGTTGACCAGTGTATGACAAACAATGTTTTGGCCTGTAGTGTTCTGCTTTAAAAAATGATTGTAAATTAATTATTTCTTTACATACACTACCGTTCAAAAGTTTGGGGTCAGTACATTTTTATTGTTTCTTTTTTTTTTTTTTTTTTTTTTAAGAAATGAATACTTTTATTCACCAAGGATGTATTAAGTTAATAATTAAAAGTTTATTAAAAGTTAATAATAAATAATTTACATTGTTATAAAATATTTATATTTTGAATAAACACTGTACTTTTTAAACTTGTTATTCATGAAAGAATCCTGAAAAAAAAAAAAAAAATCACAGGTTCCAAAAAATATTTGGCAGCACAACTGTTGATATTATCCAACATTGATCATTCTAATAATAAATCCGCATATTAGAATGATTTCTGAAGGATCATGTGACACTTAAGACTGGAGTAACAGCTGATAAAAATTCAGCTTTTCATCACAAGAATAAATTCTATTTTAAAGTATGTTAAAATAAAAAACATTATTTCATATTGTAAAAACATTTTGCAATATTACTGTTTTTTTTCTATATTTTTAATCAAATAAATGCAGCCTTGATGAGCATAAGAGACTTCTTTAAAGACTATTACAAGTCTTACTGACCCCAAACTTTTGAACGGTAGTGTACATGTGTTTATAACTTAGTCAAGTTCAGAATCAATACCTAGAAAAAAAAAGTCATGCTGGTTTGAAACAATGTGGGTGAGTAAATTGATAGAATATTCAATTTTGGGTGGACTAGGCCTTTATGTAGACTAATCAGTAACTAATCTGTTAAGCTAGTAGCACCACCTAGTGGAGAAGATCATTACAGAAAACCAGTTTCAAATGGTCATAATTCATTTTTGCAATATTACACACTTCAGTTCTGGTAATTGCATTAGGGTTGGGGGTTTCAAACCTCAGCAAGGTTTGCTTGTGGACATCTCAGAATTTGAACCCCTCAGAGTGTCGCCAGTTTCACTACATTTACTGTAGCTCTCATACTATATTAAACTCGAAAATGAAAGTATTAATTTCTGTCCAGACAAAAATAAATAAAGACACAGTTATTTAATTACATAAAGATGGATTGTGAATATTTTATTTTATTTTATTATTATTATTATTATTTTTATTTATTTTATTTTATTATTATTTTTATTATTTTTATTTTTTTTTGCATATTAAACACTAATGTAGTTCTTAGTAATGCGCTAAACGAGCATTTAATCCTTTTGAAGGATCATACCATGCAAAAGCCTTTCAAGAGCCCTCCAAAACAACTGCTGTTATATAATGAAGTAACAGCCATTTATATGCTATCAAAGCTGGAAGAATACAGACATTTAAGACAGCAAACGTAATAAAATTTATTCATAATTATCTTTTTTTCAGCTAGCTGTTGAAGCTTTTTTTTAGTTTAACTTGATGTACTAAATTAACTAAAACTAAAATAGAAATTGATAAAAACTATATAGACATGTTTAAAAAAAAATCTAATGAAGATATCAAAAACACACAACAAAATTACCAAAACTTTAAAATTAAAATGATGAAAGCAGAAAATACAAAAATAAATAAATAAAATATATTGGAGAAAAAAAACCTTAATAATGCCTAAATAATCCTGCTACATTTTAACTATGGGTTACTTCGTACGCTTATCCCCAACACATGGTCTTTTAGACTGGAGGATGTTTGCTGTTCTGGAAGTTCAATAAGCTCCTTTTATTTCAAGAAGGAAAATTCAATTCAGTATGACTATTATCTGTCTCCAGAATGTCTGCGGTATTCAGTTATGATGTCAGATTGGCCACTATAAACATTTTTTAGATTGGTATCAAAGATAATCGTAAACGAGACTACAGGCATTTTATATCTAATTAAAGTGTGTTAAATGTGTACTCTGCTATGCTATTAAATAGTAGCAAAAAATCACATTGTTTTGAAATGGAACAGTTTATTGAACTTTTAGATAAAATCTAAAAGAAAAAAAAAAAACAATCTAAAAAAAACTCAATATAAATAAAACAAAATTTGATAATTTAGAGCTGCTTAAGTTAATTTAGAAATGTAATTTTTAGTCAAATAAATGTGGGGAAAAAACCTGCAGAAATGAACCTTGCAGCAAAAAATCTTCTTTGTCTCGTTCTGGTACTAAAAGAGACAGTATAACATGTTCTTGAGCTTACATGTTATCAGCTCTGATGTCACAGATAATCTCATCTTGACTCTTGGTGTGTGTCTTTGTAGATTATCTGGCTGGATGGCAGCTGAAGAAGGCTGTAAGATCAAACCCTTTACACTTTAGAGAGCTGGATCTGAGCTCCAGTCACCTCACACGCTCCGGTGTCTGACTGCTCAAGGATCCATACACTGTCAGCTATAGAAAAGCTTATGTATGTTGGGCATTAGGAGCCATTCATGTAATATAAAGGTGTGGTTACATTTACTGTGCTCAGCAACATTTCAAAGGGGAAATCCAGTCATTCCAAAAGGACTGTTTCACAATAGGGTGAAAAAGTTCAAAAAGCTCAGACTCGTGAGATAAAAAGACTCAAGTCTTTTTTTTATTTATTTATTTATTTTTATTCCATGACGGAAACAAGTTTGACTCTTTATTTGCAATTGTAAGTTTATACCTCACAGTTCAGACTTTTCTTCTCAAATTTCTGATTTTATATCTCACAATTCAAATTTATTTTCTCAAAATTGTTTATTTCTCACAATTCTGACTGTTTTCAAAATTGCAAGCTTATATCTCCCAGTTCAGACTTTTCTTGTCAAATTTCCCAGTTTATCTCAAAATTCAAACTTTTCTCCTCAAAATTGTGAGTTTATTTTTCACAATTCTGACTCTTCTTCTCAAAAACTGAGTTTATATCTTACAATTCAGACTTTTCTCCTAAAAATTGTTTATTTCTCACAATTCTGACTCCTTTCAAAATTGCGAGTTTATATCTTACAATTCTGACTCTACTTCTCAAAGCTGCTAGTTTGCTAGTTTGAATTTTATTACACAATTCAAACTTTTGTCCTCAAAATTGCGTTTACGTCTCACAATTCTGACTCTTCTTAAAATTGCAAGTTTGTATCTTACAATTCAAACTTTTCTCAAAATTGAGTTTGTATCACAATTCAATTTTTTTCCTCAAAATTGTTTATTTCTCACAATTCTGACTCCACTTCTTAAAATTGCGAGTTTATATCTCACAATTCTGACTCGTCTTCTCAAAGCTGGTAGTTTATATTACACAATTCAAACTTTTGTCCTCAAAATTGTGAGATTATATCTCACAATTCAAACTTTTCTCAAAATTGAGTTTATTTCTCAAAATTCTGACTCTTTTCAAAATTGCGAGTTTATATCTCACAATTCAAACTTTTCTCCTCAAAATTGTTTATTTCTTACAATTCTGACTCCTCTTCTTAAAATTGTGAGTTTTCTCAAAACTGTTTATTTTTCAAAATTCTGATTTTTTTCAAAATTGAGTTTATATCACAATTCAAACTTTTCTCCTCAAAATTGTTTATTTCTCCCAATTCTGACTCCTCTTTTTCAAATTGTGAGTTTTTATCTCACAATTCTGACTCTTCTCAAAATTGCGAGTACTTTATTAGAATTGTGAATTAACATCTCACAATAGTTTATATCTTATATATATATAGCAGTTATAAGAAGTGAGAGAAAAAAAAAAGTCTTGTCAAATAAAAGAATTGTGAAATAAAAAGTCCCAATTACCCTTTTTTTTGTTGTTTATTCTGTGCTGGAAATGGGCTTCCATAAATAAGGTTGCGTACTATTGACAATAGACAATGGCACCTTCTTGTGCATGCAATATTTTGCTGAAATTTCACTAATGTAACCGTAACATGACTTACGTCAATGTTTTTTATTAGGTTGCAGCTCATTTGAGGATAATGGGAAAAACAAACCGTCTGCATTCATCAAAACCATTAGCCACTTTAACACTTACACCTTTCTAAAATCAGATAGGACCCTGGTTTTTCCACCAGAATCACTTAATAATCCAGATTCAGCGAGGTGCTAGAAACTGTCCTCAGATTCTGCTGCGTCATGACATGATAAAATCACGCAGATGCTGCAGTCGCCTGAGCATTAATGCCACAAATCTGTTCAAACTCAAACCAAAGGTGCTCTATTAGACTGAGATCTTATGACTATGGAGGTCACTGTAATACAATCAACACATTGTGGAAGCAGATCGAGATGATGAGTGCTTTTGGACATGGTGCATAGCCATCAGATCATGGCTAGTCTGTGAATTTCACGCAATAAGCAATTAGTGTTAAAGGGCCTAATGTTGGGAGAAAATGTTTCCACTACTTGTGTTACCATAATTGTTTACCCTGCTGTCTCTCAGTCAAGATTCATCAGACCAGGAATGTTTTTTTTTTTTACACTATACTCTGTCTATACACTATACTGAGTATTTATTTATTTAAAGAAATACTTTTATTCCACAGATATGCATTAAATTGTTCAAAAGTGACAGTTAAGACATGTATGTTACAAAAGATTTCTGTTTCAAATAAATGCTGTCCTTTTGTACCTTATATTCATCAGAGAATCTTGTATCATGGTTTCCACACAAATATAAAGCAAAACTGATTTCAACACTGATACTAATAATAAATGTTTCTTGAGCAGCAAATCTGCATATTAGAATGCTTTCTGAAGGATCATGTGACACTGAAGACTGAAGTAATGATGCTGAAAATTCAGGTTTGCAAATAAATTTCACAATATATTCAAAGAGAAAACAGTTCTTTTGAATTGTAATACTGTACCTCATTATATTACCATTTTTTACTGTATTTTTAAAATATATTTTTAATAAGTCAGACTGATGTCAAAAACATTTTATTAACCTTAGACTTTTGAACGGTAGTTGCTGTTTGAATAAAATTAGTGGCCTTTTTCATGTTTTTTTTCTTTTTTTTAAAAAAGCAAAATGTATTTGATAATAGTTCTTATTGAAACAGTTCAACTTAAATCAAGTCATTTACAGTCCAAAGTACAGCTGTTTACCATTTTTTCGTGTTTCCTGAGAACCATACAGAAACACAGTCTTATTCATCAAACACAAGCAGAACAAATTTGTGTGTAAATCATTTGTGCAATCATATTTGCAAAACAATGTCTCATTGAATGAAGCAATTTACGTAAGAACTGATTTATGAACATTACACAGAAATTTGTTCTGCTCTTGCCATCAATAAGACTCACTGCAAAACAAAAGTAAAGTAGCCATGTCATACAAAATTAAAGTAATGTGAAATCAATTCGGAATTTGTTGCGACTTATGATTTTGTTGTTTCAGCAGGACATTTGACTCACAGAGGGGGAGGTCTGACATTTTATTAGCTCTGTTTAACAAAGAATGATAGAAGAGGCCTGACACAACTCAATGACCATCATGTTCTAGTTGATTTTTACTTGATTTCACCCAGTAAATTATATAATTTGTTAAAACACTACCAGTGAAAAGTATGAGTAATTAAGATTTTTTTAAAGGTAGTGTCTTGTGCTCACTAAAGCTGCATGTATTTGTAAAAAAAAAAAAAAAAAAAAAAAAACAGTTAAAATGAATATTGTTAAACATTATTACTATTTAAAAAAAAAACAAACTATTTTATTTTTTAATGTTTTAAAACCTAATTGATTCCTGTGATTCAAAGCAGCTGAATTTTCATTATCATTACTCCAGTCTTCATTGTCACATAATCCTTTAGAAATCAGTCTGATGTGCTGAATTTGCTAAAATATAGTCTAAGCTGTACATTTTAGCCACCCTTTTTGCCCTAAAATGGCCTCGGAATTTCTCAAACCAAAACCTTTCCAGTCTCACCATTGTGGTTTTCAGCACGTCATAAGACACGGAACTTGGTTTTTCTTGGTGAAACGAAATTCTTTCACAGTCCATAAATGGAGCACCAACCAGTAGAAACACACTGACCTCTTTCTCATTTGAAACATCTTCACCCAGCAGCCACTGCTCAGAAACACTGTAGGTAAGATTTAGAGTTTTTCCTTGATTGTCTGTAGTCATGCAAGCATCTGTTTAGCAGGATCAGTAATGTTATTTCTTTTATTTTACTCGGTCTTTCTATGGTGTGACTTATGTAAAATAATGGATCGTACTACAACATTTTAAAAAGTCTGTTAAGGAAAATACTGGCTCTTTATTATAAAATGGTTCAGCCCAGGTGAAGGTTGAGTGTCCTAACCTTTGTACTATGTGCTGTCTCCTGGATATAAGAGGTATGTTTCCATGTTAGAGTTCAAAGAACTTGGTACACACGCTATCATACACTCAATGCACAAGTTGTATATCAATTAAGGCGAAAAGATAATGGAAGATAGCCTAGAAAACATCAGAGCCCACACAGTTACACACAAATCAAAACTATAACTGCACACTTGTTAGGAGCTCAATCCAATGAATGACTATTCAAACCAGTCTTTGTTTTGTTTAGGAGATCCACACTTATCCACACAATTAAAGTGATAAATAATAGCAATAGGCTACTTATTTTTTGTCGATAAACCATTCGATGCTGACGCTCGAGCGATCTGCTGCTATGGTTATCTAAATGAACGTGACCAATTCTTCATTCTAATCAAATTGGCAACTGGTGAAAATGCACTCACTAATTGCTTTATGGCAGTGTTATCTAAAAAAACTGTTGATATGCTGATTATGTAATTATGTTTATCAAGTTTTGTGATCTGCTTGTGATATGATGAGATGCAGGGGGCCCCCACCAAGCGACAATCGAACTTTGAGCACTCTGTTTCCCTAATGGAAGCTGGAAGCTTGCGAATGAACACATAATGCACACGTTATGTAACATACAGTGAAAAGATAACAGAAGAATACAAAAGACAACAAGACAGATAAGAGCCAAATTGTCCAAACCCGCATCATGATTGCACACCTGTAAGCAGCTTAAACTACTAACCTAATTTTGGCACTTTATCTTTTTAAACTAAAAACTTTTTGTTGCTATTGTTGTATGTTATTAAACGTGATATGGAAATATTTCTGAATTCCGTGGGACGTTCGAGCGCTCTACTGTTGTTATAGGAACGCCACTTCTAGTCGGGAGCGTCGATTTGGCGTCACGTCAGGTGAAAATCGGAAACTTTTGAAAAGAAACATTTATTGTTATATGTATTTAAATTTGTGATATGTACATTCGAACGTATAGAAACGAGGTCCGCTGTTTTATAAATACTTTTTTCCCCGTTGTTTATTTTTAATCAGGTCAAGGTGATGCGTTTAACGCAACCTCACCTCGGACGTCATAGATCACATGTTTATATTAAAACGAATCAAGTATAGAAGCGAATTGGCGCTGAACAGTCAATTGTGTTATTTTGAGAAGCTTTGTATTAACCTAGCTAACGTTAGCTATCAGACATTGCAGACCATCTATAGAACATATATAGTAAAAATTCGTGTTTTCTTCAGGTTTGCTGATGAAATTCGGGAATAAACTGTCTGAACTCTGGGTAAGTAGTGCAACCTTGTTCCCTTCATCTGATATTTTGCACGTATTTTGCCGTTAAATATTGAGGCGTATGAAACAATACACTTTCGTGGATGTGCCTAGTGAATGTTTTGATAATATATACCCTGAAATGCGCTTAAAATGTCTTATTGTTTTTTTCTGTTATATACAGTGGGTACGGAAAGTATTCAGATACCCTTAAATTTTTCACTCTTTGTTATATTGCAGCCATTTGCTAAAATCATTAAGTTCATTTTTTTTTCTTCATTAATGTACACACAGCACCCCATATTGACAGAAAAACACAGAATTGTTGACATTTTTGCAGATTTATTAAAAAAGAAAAACTGAAATATCACATGGTCGTAAGTATTCAGACCCTTTGCTGTGACACTCATATATTTAACTCAGGTGCTGTCCATATCTTTTGATCATCCTTGAGATGGTTCTACACCTTCATTTGAGTGCAACTGTGTTTGATTATACTGATTGGACTTGATTAGGAAAGCCACACACCTGTCTATATAAGACCTTACAGCTCACAGTGCATGTCAGAGCAAATGAGAATCATGAGGTCAAAGGAACTGCCTGAAGAGCTCAGAGACAGAATTGTGGCAAAGCACAGATCTGGCCAAGGTTACAAAAAAAATTCTGCTGCACTTAAGGTTCCTAAGAGCACAGTGGCCTCCATAATCCTTAAATGGAAGACGTTTGGGACGACCAGAATCCTTCCTAGAGCTGGCCGTCCGGCCAAACTGAGGTATCGGGGGAAAAGAGCCTTGGTGAGAGAGGTAAAGAAGAACCCAAAGATCACTGTGGCTGAGCTCCAGAGATGTAGTTGGGAGATGGGAGAAAGCTGTAGAAAGTCAACCATCACTGCAGCCCTCCACCAGTCGGGGTTTTATGGCAGAGTGTCCCGACGGAAGCCTCTCCTCAGTGCAAGACACATGAAAGCCCGCATGGAGTTTGTTAAAAAACACCTGAAGGACTCCAAGATGGTGAGAAATAAGATTCTCTGGTCTGATGAGACCAAGGTAAAACTTTTTGGCCTTAATTCTAAGCGGTATGTGTGGAGAAAACCAGGCACTGCTCATCACCTGTCCAATACAGTCCCAACAGTGAAGCATGGTGGTGGCAGCATCATGCTGTGGGGGTGTTTTTCAGCTGCAGGGACAGGACGACTGGTTGCAATCGAGGGAAAGATGAATGCGGCCAAGTACAGGGATATCCTGGACGAAAACCTTCTCCAGAGTGCTCAGGCCCTCAGACTGGGCCGAAGGTTTACCTTCCAACAAGACAATGACCCTAAGCACACAGCTAAAATAACGAAGGAGTGGCTTCACAACAACTCCGTGACTGTTCTTGAATGGCCCAGCCAGAGCCCTGACTTGAACCCAATTGAGCAGCTCTGGAGAGAACTAAAAATGGCTGTCCACCAACGTTTACCATCCAACCTGACAGAACTGGAGAGGATCTGCAAGGAGGAATGGCAGAGGATCCCCAAATCCAGGTGTGAAAAACTTGTTGCATCTTTCCCAAAAAGACTCATGGCTGTATTAGATCAAAAGGGTGCTTCTACTAAATACTGAGCAAAGGGTCTGAATACTTAGGACCATGTGATATTTCAGTTTTTCTTTTTTAATAAATCTGCAAAAATGTCAACAATTCTGTGTTTTTCTGTCAATATGTGGGTGCTGTGTGTACATTAATGAGGAAAAAAATGAACTTAAATGATTTTAGCAAATGGCTGCAATATAACAAAGAGTGAAAAATTTAAGGGGGTCTGAATACTTTCCGTACCCACTGTATGTTAAAAAAACAGTTCTGATTTACAAAACAAACAAAAACAAAAACGTATACTAAAAGCGCATTTATGAGACTGTGAACGCTAGAGAAACATGTTCCTAGGTAATGTGATGTACACCTGTAAGAACTGATTCCACAGAAATGTCCAGCGTTACCCTGGTGAAAAAAACAGCATATGCTGGTAGGTATGTTTTGATGCTGGGATGCTGGTTAGGTATGTTTTGATGCTAGTCTAAGCTGGTCCTTGACCAGCAACATGACCAGCTAAGGACCAGCTTAAACCAGCATCAAAACATCTCTACCAGAATATGCTGTTTTTTTTCACCAAGGTATGTATTTTTTTGAAGTGCGAGTAGCTTTGATATTATATCTAACGTAGTGACATTCAGACAAGTGTGGTCACATAGAGATATATGATCTCTGAAATGTGTAACCTCTCTCTTGTATCAGTAAGCATGGCGTCAGTGCTGTCACAGCTGATGGGTCAGTGGATGGATGTTCAGGGTCTCCTGATATTTCTGTGTGTGCTGCTGCTGGTGAAACACCTGCGAGATGTTCTTACAAACAACATGCCACCAGGACCCTTCCCTCTGCCTTTGTTTGGAAATGTACTGAATATAGGCTTTAGTGATCCAATGGAGGTTTTTCCGAAGGTAAGTTATCAGTTGTGTTGAAGAGCAATAATGACATGGCTACTACAGTTGTGTGCATTACAAGATAACATGTTGATTAGATTGCTGAGAAGTATGGAGATGTGAGCACAGTGTATCTGGGAAACAAACCTTGTATACTGCTTACTGGATACGAGACCTTCAAAGAAGCATTTGTGGAGCAGGCAGACATCTTCACTGACCGGCCGTACTTCCCTGTGAATGACAAGATCTGTAAAGGCCAAGGTAGAGGAATGCAGTACACACAGCCAACACATCACATACCATTTACACTTTAAATTGTTAAGACTTTTACAGTTTATCAACTGTAAACTGTGCACTGATTTGGTAGAATATCACAAAATGTTTCATAATTCTGCTCCCATTCAAGATGTTAATATGGATTTGCAACATTTCAGACACAGCTAATTTGTTTACCTTTGCTCCATCAGTAAAATAGCTTGGATATAAACTGTGAAAAGCTGCAGTGCTGTTGGTAAAATTACTCTTAGAAATGGCTACAATAACAAGCTTTGTAGTTAAAAACATGCAGAACTATTCATGACACATTCTGTAAGTCATTACAGTGATCCTGGATTTATGATGTAACGAGAAATTTAATTTTCCGCCCTCTCTTGAAATAAAGAAGTTCATTCATTCAGTACTATGAAAACATACTGTAGATTTCACAATTCAAAAGTTCCATATTTAAAAAATTATGTGCTGTAAAATGTTTTACTTTCGTCAAACTCCCTTTATCAGCACATGGCTGACCACATTTACATGCCAACATTTTGTGTTCATAAACTTGTCATCATGATGAAATAGGGAAGTTGTCATGGTTTTAGTTTGTGGGATTCTGCGTATCCTCCCAAAGGATTATTAGGAAAGCGCAGCTGAAGTTTTAATTAGACTTTAAAGGTTTGTGTGGCAGATTACAGCACAGATTGATTTTACTTATTTATTTTTTTAAATTATATTTTGGGGCCTTTTTATGCCTTGATTTCACAGGGCAGTTTGAGAGCAGACAGGAAATCTTTGGGTGAAAAGAGGGAAGCGGGACAGGCTAAGAAGACGGGAGTCAAACTCGGTCACCGTGAGCGCAGATTTGCTGCACGTCGCTGCACTAAACACGAGGCTACTGCCACCAACACAGATTGATTAGTTACTGTCAGAGTGTAATAAAGCTTTGCCAAGATATGCAAATGTCAGACCCAACAGCAAATTTGCAGGCCATGAGTAATAGCTTTTACTGATTTCACTTATAAAACCATTTGTGTGATCCTGGATGTTTTTTTTTTTTACCCTTTTGTATGTAGGTCTGATCTTCTCCAGTGGACACATGTGGCGTCATCAAAGGCGTTTTGCTTTGGCAACACTGAAGTATTTCGGTGTGGGCAAGAAAACGCTAGAAAACTCCATCCTGCAAGAGTGCCACTTTGTTTGTAGTACTTTGCAAACCAAGCAAGGTCAGTGAGCAGCATTTCTGCATCAATTCATACATCTCAACAGCCTTTAACTACATACTGTGGAAGCACAGATTTCAGCCGTAACCATTCTTTCTCTTTTGCTTTCCAAGGTTTGCCATTCAACGCCCATCACCTCTTGAACTACGCAGTGGGCAATATAATATGCAGCCTGGTTTTTGGCTACAAGTTTGAGTACGACAACCAACATTTTCACAAGCTGCTGCAGTATTCAGATGAAACTTTTAAGCTGCCCATCAATATCTGGGGGCGGGTATGGGACCAAATTTACTATAATGGACTCTTTTCAATAAAAATTCTGACATACCCTCAACTTGTTATAAAACCTTTTTTCTCTTGAACATAAACAATATTTTGAAGAATGTGGGTAACCAAACAGTTTCTGGTCCTCATTGACTACTATGGAAGTCAATAGTGACCAACAACTGTTTGAGTGCCCACAGTCTTCAAAATATCTTCTTATTGTTTAACAGAAGAAAGAACTTACTTACATTTACATTCATTTAAAC